>NW_027505397.1:0-189535 GCF_021521415.1 Bidens hawaiensis
GGGGGTTCTGGGAAGGTAGGGGTGGGGGGGGGGAGGGGGGGGGGAAGGTCGAGGGGGATGGGAGGGGGAAGGTCTTCCGCTGACTTAATAATGTATTGGGCAATCTTTGATGAGGCTTCCGATCCACAGCTACTCCCCCTAAACAGATTAGTTTGTATGCAGATTCATCATCGGAGACAAAGACACATCATTAACTTCGTGATTGCGAATCACCATTCTTCAACAGGATGCAGAAGTTGCTTTTGACAGTACTTCGTTGACTTCTTCAACAGTAGCAGCTTCTGCAGGAATTGTTGAACTTGGAGATGATTGAGGAACATTTGACTCTTTTGCTTGATCCTCCTTAATCTCCACTGATGACATCTTCAGAATGCGGAAAATAAATTAAACTTGGTTGGCCCATAAATAGTCAGATGCTCCTGACTACCCCACAATAACTCATCAGTAAACACTTTTCTCTGTTCTTCTGTGTTCTTATAACAATCACCACTGTAGAAGCTCAATGAACAAGGGGTTATCCATTAAACTTGTAAACGATAATTCCTTCAGGTGATTGTGCTTTGTTCATTGCCCCAATTTGCCGCTTTAACCGTTAAACATTTAAACGCTCTGACTTTGCCGGCAAATATCAGTGAAAATTTCACTGTCACCAAACTTTTTCTGGATTGTAATCAACTTGTATAGGATGTCCAGAAAAATCTTCATCACTGACCCGAAAATTAACCGAAAATTTCCCGGAAATTTTGTCGAAAAAATTTTATTTTTGCCAAACTTTTTCAGAAGACTTCCCGACTGATAAAAATGGCTTGGGCAAATTTTCGTGTAAGCGGGCGTTCCAGACTCTTTTTTTTTTTTTTTTTTTTTTTTTTTTTTTTTTTTTTTTTTTTGGTCTGGAACATGTTCGATCGAATGAAGCACAGATTCGATCGGATGAAGAACAGATTCGATCGGATGAAGAACTGGTTCGATCAGCTATTTGAATTTGACACTTTGAGCGGGAAAACCAGTTCGATCGAATACAATCTGATTCGATCGAATGAAGAACTGGTTCGATCCGCTATTTGAATTTGACACTTTGAGCGGGGAAAACCAGTTCGATCGAATACAATCTGATTCGATCGAATGAAGACAATCGAATGGGCGGGAAAACTGGCGTTTGAATTTGACACTTTCGAGCGGGAAGACTGATTCGATCGAATCAGTCAATCGAATAGGCCTATTCGATCGAATGGGGAACTCGTTCGATCGAATGTACTGATTCGACTCCTTCAACGCCAGCCCAGAAAACGCGAAGAACACGAAGAACACACCAACAGTTTAACGTCCAGAACGCAGAAAATCAAGAGCTCGGCTTGCTAGATCGGTTGTTAGACCTTTCTAGCGGTAACCGTGGCTCTGATACCAATTGTTGGATCAGCCGGGACCGAGACGATCCGAGCGCGTTCGAGACGGAAGGTTTGATAACCAAAGACGGATAGAAACAAACACGAAACAAACGATTTCATTGATAAAAACGAAAGATTACATGCTTGTTTAAACACTGAAATCACGATCTATGGCAGGGGGAGGTCGAGCATGGCCTCCCCCTCATCCGGACAGCACCTGGGCTCCGGGCACGCAAAAACCTTAAACTCTTACCTGTTCACGCCTGAAAGCTGGTATTTATACCCGCTGCCATTCGGTCAGGACTCATTCGATCGAATGAGTCCTATTCGATCGAATGGCAGACTCATTCGATCGAATCAGAAACTCATTCGATCGAATGAGTATCCATTTGAAAATGCTCTTTCAAATGGATCACTTTCAGCGTGAACCACTACCTAGGTGTACAGCATACAACATAAACATTCTAAACTATTCGCCAAGCGACGGCCACAAAACATGCACCAACACTTGTATGAACCATGTTCTTTGCAACAAAAGCATTATAAGATTCAGTGAACATTGAGAGCAAACCATGATAATCTGATCCATTACTTCCATTGCCACTAACAAAAGGTATATGTCCACTAGCCATTGAGGCTGAATCATATTCTTTCAAGAGTTGGACATTAAACCTCTACTGGTTTTGTGAGTTGTTTGAACTACCACCAACAAAAGCCTTAGGTGTATCAACACCATGTTCATTTGGTTCTTCAATGATGGGAATCTGTTGTTGGTTTTTGGTTGACAAGTTCCCCATAGGTGCAATGAGAGCATTGGTTACTTGAAAACATGGCTTCTCTTCTTTGATCATTCATTTTCAATCATTTCTATCTCTGCAGCCTGAAGGAAGCATACCACATCATCCACCTTCAAATCATTGAAATTTGGCTATTGAAGGATGAACTTGCAGTTAGTATACCATTCTTTGGGCATTGAATTGAGCAGCTTAGTATTCAGGTCAAAATCAGTCATGACATAATCAGTTGTCCTCAACTCATTCACAATAGCTTGAAATCGTTCTAGAATTGATTTCAATCTTTCTCCCTCCTTATACTTGAACCTTTCCAACTGTTGCTTCAATCTTTGCTTCTTTATGTTCTTCAGCTCAGTATTCCCCTCATACATCTCAAAGATGGCATCATACATTGCCTTGGCAGTTGTATGATGTGCCACCTTGGTTAAAATATCCCAAGACAGTCCCAGCTTAATCATAGCTAAGGCCCTGTCATCTATCTTTCTCAATCTTTCACGCACATCAACAGTTGCATTTGCATTTGCACCTTCATTGTTGTCCCGTGGTCCATTCTTGATTGAATTCCACACATCCACATCATTATAGCATACGGCTGCTTCAAAGAGTACTTTCCACTTGGTAAAGTTTTCCTGTCCATACAATCTTGGAATCTTGTTAGTAGACACTTCTTGTTTCTCATATCCAGACATTTTTGAAAGAATCAAAATCAGTTTCTTTGTAAAGACAGATTTTCAAAATAATCAGATCTGAAAACAGGTTGTTCAGATCTGATGTGTCTGATATGATTAGAGCAAGATTTATAAATAAAGATTAAAGCTTTAATTAAAATAAGGAAGAGAAAACACCAATAGATTGTAGATCTGGAAGAAAAATTAAGAACAGAGCTGCTGACGTCACTTTTCAATAGAACAGTTGTCTGCTTACGTCATCTTTCTTCAAATTTTCAATCAGCAACAAGAATCTTACTAAAATAGCTGCAACAAGCTCTGATACCACTTGTCAGATTGTTGGAACTTATGTTTTAGACCGACGCATCGAATTAATTTGTGGATGAAAAATATATAATTTGGTCTCAACCAAGGGTGGATGGATTGAAGACCAAGTCATGCTAGACTAGTATAAATAGTTGTTTTTATTCATTTGTCTAGATGAGTGTTTGTATTGTGTATGTGTGAGATCTAGGGTTTTATCCCTTTGAGAGAGTCTCCTCCTCCAGGATGAGCTCTCCTGGTGGCGGCTGATATTTCTTAATCGATTGTATGTATGAATGTATGTATGAGTTTTTCATGTTATGAGAATCATTCGGCTAATATTTCATACTACCGTTTATATCTTTTGTGTATTGATTACAATTGTTCATCCTATTATTGATTGTTAATCAAATCAGGCTCTCTCCCAATACACCTCATCCGTCCAAAAATCTTTCAAGAGTGAATACGAGTGAGATTCGATCCTAACCCTAGACCCGAGCTCAACACCGTTGAATAATAACGACTATTTTCACGCTTCCGCACCGGGGCTCGGTTCTCTCAATTGGTATCAGAGAATGGGTTACCGAATCGTTCAGACTAACCGCTAAACTGATTCATTTCGCTCTTGAATCAACCATGGACGTTAAACGATGAAGTTCGTTGAAATTATTTTTGGGGGTTTTGAAATTATTTGATGATTTGGAGAAAAGTATATGGATTGATGTTTGGGTTGATGACTCGTTCGGAGATCCAACATCAATTTGATGTTTATTTGGTCAGAATGGTCCAGATCTGATGTAACAGTGTTATTTGGCTCGTTTTGGGGGCAACTCTGTTCATTTGATGATTTCCAGATCTTAAAGGCTGTGGATAAGATTGAAGATAGATTTATTTTATTTATTTCGAGATGACTTGGATATTGCTCATCGATTCTTTTCAGATTTCGGAACTACTTTTTCGATCTGAAAGAATTAGGGTTTTGTTTGCTCGATATTGGTTTTGACAAGTGTGATGCACAAACAGGATATGGTATGTTGGAAAACGTTGCCGTTAGTACAAACTAGTATGAAGAAGGTACAAGTTAAGAATAAACAGGTACTATAGGCAATATTATCATTGTTTGTTGTAGCAAATGCAAAGTGAATATTCAAGCAGGTTCTGCAAGGGCAAATCAATGATTGATGATTCAGAAATGAATTTTTGATGTTCCGGGCATACAATGAACATATAAGATTGATCTCGAGTAATGATAATGGTTAAGTGTTGCTTCGGGCACAGATTGTGTTTTGCCCAAGCACAATTTTTGGTCCGGGCACACTTTATCTCGGACACATCTTATCTCGGGCACATCAAGTTCCAGTGTCGAGTAACCCCTTGCATATCTTTGGTCTTCTCAAGAAAACTATCTTTTATGTTCCGGGCACACTTTGTGATAAGTGAAGTGTTCCCGAGCACACTTTGTGCTTGCTTTCCGGGCACACTTTGTGCTAGGAAAGTGATCCCAAGCACACTTTGTGCTAAGTGCTCCCGAGCACGCTCCCGGACACACTTCCGAGCACACTTCCGGGCACACTTTTGCTCCCGAGCATGCTCGGTAAAAAAAATCACAAGTGCTGTGCTTCCAAGCACACTGTGTGCTAGGAAAAAGAGTTCGTGTGCTAGGAAACGGAAAGTTTGTGCTTGTGAAATATTTCAAAGTTTTGAAGAAACTTTTGAGATTTTTGGTGCCGTTGACCGTTTGACCAAGCTGTTCTCTACGGAAGATATATACCATGGGTATTTTGGTAATTTTTCTCCAATCATTAACAAGCTTATGGAATTCAAACCTCATCCAATTTCACGACTTCATCAAAAGCTTTACAAGAACAAGTGTTGACCAAGCTTAAGGATTTAATCACTTTTAGTGTCAACCAACATATGAATATGCTTATTTTCAGACTTTTACAATCTTGATAAGGATGGTCAAGATTGCTTCACCCACACTTGATTTGAAGACACATTTATTAAAGACAATTGCAACGAAATTGGGGGAGTAAAATCTTTGAATTTCATTGCAAATGGTTAGCTTCAAATCAAGTAAAAGACTCAAGTGTCACACCCCGCCTCGGCGGAATCACGAGGGCCGACGAATGTGGTTGTCAAAGCATATGATTATTGCAAACACAAACACATAAATTGGATACATAGTTAAAATTCAGAGTTTACATCCCAAAATCAACGTTTAAGTCTCAAAACATTTGTTAAAAGACATTGTTTCTAAGATTTTGCCCATATGACCCAATACATGGGTTATACAAGTAAAATCCTCCAAAATGCGTATCCGACACTTGTGTGCATGTTATCCTTCAACGCTTTCCACCTGAGTGATTGTGCTTTAAGTACCTGAAAAACATACTTTGAAATGTCAACGTACTGTTGGTGAGTTCACAGGTTTTAGCGTTTACAAGTTTGTAAAACCTCTTAGTATGAAATGCTTCCACGTATACGATAAGCAAAAACAAGTAACTATTGACCTATCGTAAGCTAGCAAAGAATACGATAAATATGAACTACATGAGGCATAACCAAACCAAGACACAGGTGTTTCGCCCCTCACTCGTACCTCACGAGCAACGAGTACACACTATGCAATCATTCGACCATACGGATCCGAAGTTAGAGCGACTAACAATGACTATAGTACTATTCACAGAATCTATGGCTAAAACATAGCTAATGGTTATAAATAAACGATATGGGGACTTTATGGATCCAAACGGTAACCCATGTAAATGTAAAGGTCGGATCTTGTTTCTTATTAACGTATAAAAACGAGTATTTGTATGTTTTCCCCCATTTTATAAAACTTTTAAAAGTAAAGGGGCCGTAAAACTCACCTTTGAGTTTTTGCGTGAAATAGTTAGCGAGTATCGAAAACAAGCGTGAGACTTCTCCTAACCGTTACCTAATCAGTTACGATTACTTAGAATCTCATAGTACAATATCAACACACAAGTTGATCTTGTATAAAGTCCACCCAACATGTTAGACTCGATGGTGTATGTGTGTATTATTAATGTATATCCCGATGAACCGTTGGTGATTCGTTTATGTGGTTTATCATACATTTAAGTTTTGGATAAGTATATATAAGATGATATATATATATTTATATATTATGTACGTTATTATTAGTCCATAAGTTCTCATGTATGCTTCATATTGGGTTTGGGTGACTTAGAATTAGTATTCATCATATTACGTTTCCACAAATTCTTCACAGATTCTATATCTATTTTGGGGAATGAAGTTACCGTATTTTATGGTATCAAACGATCTCTTTTTGACTTGAAATTTTTATCACATAATCTCACATGTGTTAGGTTTCCAGAAAACTATTAAACATAATTTTTGGAGGTGTTTAAGAGGTTCAAACATATTTATTAGTACACAAGGGTCGTACAGCGAAATTTATTGATAGTTTGCGGAAAAACCTTTATTTGACTGACCTAAACTTATTTTCATAAAAGGTGTGAGTACAACATTTAAACCTAAGACATTGCCTTAGACAAATCTGGGGAAGAGGAAGAATGGTTACGTCAATTCGTGGAAGACATTCCACAATGGCCAAAGCCGTTGTCGGCAATTTGCATACACTGTGACACTGAGTCTGCAATTGGTAGATCTCAACGTTCAATGTATAATGGCAAATCAAGGCATATGAGACGTAGACATAACACGATACGACAACTACTGTCAACGGGTGTTATCACGATTGACCATGTGAGGTCAGAAGATAACATTGCAGACCCGTTAACAAAAGGCTTAAGCACGGATAAATTTTATAAGTTGTCGAGAGGAATGGGACTAAAGCCCGAGATAAAGGAAGTATGAGGGAAACCTAACTTAGCAGACTGGAGATCCCAAGATCTAAGTTCAATAGGCAAACTTAATCATATGACCAGAGGCAGTCACTATGGGGGAGTACCCCAAAACCAAAAGGAGTCTTGAACTTCCTAGTCCTTTCTCCTAGGGGAGTACCCTAAAACCAGTGACATTTGGGAGAGGTTAAGCATATTAAGATTAAGTGAAATAACCATGATGCTTTTAATGATTCATGGGAATCACCTATGTTAGAGAGAAGTGTGGTCGCTTCGAATGGAATTGTGGGGAGGCGCAATTTCCTAGAGCTCTCGCAGAACCAGGACCGTGATCCATGACCATAACGGACACAAGAATGAGGGGTTGACCAAACCAGGGAGAGTATTGTGTGAAGGCATATTGTCGTCTACACAAAAGGGGGTCTGTTCAAAGTCATCGCGACTACAAACCGCTAGGAGGCTAAGTATGCTTCACAACGGAAGGTTCAAAGGGTAACACCTACCTATCCGGCAATACTCAACTGCTGAAACTTACTTCGAAGAATCGACTTCCATTCATGTGGGGGATTGTTGGAAAATTTGTTACGTGTGCATTAGTAGGTTGTTATGACACAACAAATGCACACTAATAGACATTGATGAATGAGATATCAATGTGTGATTGTGTGTATTTGAAAGAAAATACTATAGTGGTGTATCCCACATTGGTGGGATGAAAACCTTGTGCCTTGTTTTTCCTCTATAAATAGAGAGGTAAACTAAGTTGCAATACACACCAAACCTTACACACAACACAAGCATTGTTGCAAGGTTTTTCCAACTTCTTCATTTACATTTCTGGTTTCTTTTATTCGAACATTTTTCAGGTTTACGGTTAACTCCGGCAGTACTACTACTCCGGCTGTTGTACCCTGGGAAACAACGAGTTCTCTTGGGAGACTCGAAATATTGTTTTAAGGGCCCCGTGTTCAACACGATCCTCAGCCAAACCGTTTACAATTTTTTTTGTATTGTATTTGGTTTATTTCTTTGATTCTGTATTGTATTCCAGATTCTTGTATTGTATTGTATAAGTAATAAAATTATTTGTTAATTTTCTGTTTATTTACTCAATTCACGAATTCGGTTCTTACAATCTTAATTTTGCAAAACGAATCATGTCATTTGGACTTAATATGACTGAGTTATGGGTTCTTGAGTAAGAGTAAAATCTGATAACAAACTGACAATTTTGACATGTATTTTTGTAAAGTCCGTTTCGGGTATCAAAACTCGTCCAAATCGCATCAAACAGGTTGAGTTGTAAACTAGACTCTTAGTAGTATATTTCAGACTCAAGAATCATGATTTTGGTTAAGTATTGACTGAGATATGACCTCGTGAATCCAAGTTTTAAAACTGCCAGCAAACTGTCCATCTCTAGTTGTACTTGTGAGACACTTTTACACATTTCCAAAGTGTATAACTACTTTATCCTATGGTTAATGGTTTATAAACTTTGTTTAACATTATGTTTAAAATAATATTGGCCTTTTGTTCCAGATCCTTAACAACTTTTATGTGGTGATTTACAAGTTTCGGGTTCTCGGTTTCGTCTTTGTCCATAGTTCTTGATTTTCTCATACATGTTCTTGTAGATCTTTGTTCCTTATAAGTTCTTTAGTTAGATCTTATTACTTTAAGTTTTCATACACCTTAAATAACATAAGTTGATTGTTTCTCATATTTAAAAAGGATGAACACACCAATTTTGTTAGTTCAAAACAAGTCATACTTAGATCTTTAGTAGTATTTTAAGGTTTACCAAAATGTTACTCTTTTACTAACAAATCATATGAAAGACTTGTATTAAATATATCTTCTATGTAAAAACTTTAATATGCCATGATTTATAGAATATATTTGTTTAGAGAAAATAAGATTTTAGTTACTAGTTTGTGTTCATTTATCTTTTAGTCTAATAGTTTGGGTGGTTCATTATACAAGCTTTCAAGACTTGTATATATATATTAACAAAAGTATAAAGAATTAGAGTGTAGAGGCTCACTTTGGTAAAGGATAGGGGAGATAATTAATATAATAAGAAGAAAGGAAGAAATCTTGAGCTCCTAGCACCACAAGTCTAGCCTTCTTTCACGTAATCTTCATTTATAACATTGTGATGTTTGTTTGTTGGACTTGATTTTGAGTGGTTTACTTAGAAATAAAATATGGTTAATAAAGTGTGTGTGTATGTCGATGAATATAGTTGAGGGTGGAGTGGGTTTGTATGGCTAAGAATTTTCGAGAGTGAGGGAGAGAGTTGAGAGAAGTGAGATTGGTTTGAAGTTTAGTAATTATTTTTTTTTTGTGATAAGTGTATTAATTGGATAAGCTAGGATATTTGTATTTGAGTTAAACTATTTATCCATCATCTAATAAGATGGAGTGTAGTATGAAAGATGTTGGGACATAGGGGACAAACATGTTGGGTTAGTTAGATGCAAGAAAAGGAAAGCGAGGGGTCCCCCTTGGATTGTGTTCGACATAATCAAGGATGGATGGGTGGTTTGGGCTTAGTTTGGTTAAGGTTATATTTTGTTAGTTTACATGAGGTTATTCAAGTAAACATATAAGGATGGAACTTGTGACTACTAATAAGTAACTCAAGTATTGAATGGGAGGCTTAAAGCTTGGAATTTGGAAGCGTTTTGTTTGTTCATAATACTCACATATATGTATTTGCATTATGGCATGGAAACTTGGATTTGTAACGGAACTAAATTTTTTTTTGTATATATTTTTTTTAATATATGTATATATTTTTTTTAATATATGTATATATATTTCATGTTCATATATCATGGACTTTTAACACTAATTTAGGTTCATCCATGTTTATTACCTACGCTCGGTTTGTCGGATTATTCATGTACGTGTACTAGTAATTCTCAAAACTATTGAATGTATGATAATGAAATGTATGGTTTCGCTAGACTTTATATGACCTAATAAATGCAAATTAGACCGAACAAAAACTCATAAAATATAAGCGCGTTTAGGACATGTACGGATATTGACCTGAAAATTGGAGGTTGTCACTTCAAGATAAGGAAAAGCTGATCAAGATCAATAATCCATGGTTTGTCAAAGATGTTTCATCATTTGTAAGTTTTCAGATTTCCTAGTACGGATGAGAAGATAGAGTCATCTCTAGCAACAATGTTGAAATGATGATCAGTAGAGTCTAACCTCCTATGAAATAGTCACTTGAACAGTCAAGAACGGGTTATGGTTGACTTGAATGCTATCTTGATTTAGGGAATGGTTTGAAGATGAGTTACAAGGGAAGAAACAAATTTGAAGAATTGAAGATTATTGATGATCACATTGAGTTTATTTTTTTTGTGATAACCTTGTTACTTGAAGTTGATCTTTGAAGTTCGAAGCCTCGTTCATATGCCCATACAACTATATCCAAAAGTGGTATAAGAGTGATAATTCGAAATGAACAATGAGAGAAGCTTAACGTGAGGGGGAGAATTTCAACGAAAGACAACGATTTATGAGGTGATCATGGAAGAAATTCGATGGCATCGGTCTAAGGGGGAGATTGTTGGAACTTTTGTTTTAGACCAACGCATCGAATTAATTTGTGGGTGAAAAATATATTATTTGGTCTCAACCAAGGGTGGATGGATTGAATACCAAGTCATGCTAGACTAGTATAAATAGTTGTTTTTATTCATTTGTCTAGATGAGTGTTTGTATTGTGTATGTGTGAGATCTAGGGTTTTATCCCTTTGAGAGAGTCTCCGCCTCCAGGATGAGCTCTCCTGGTGGCGGCTGATATTTCTTAATCGATTGTATGTATGAATCTATGTATGAGTGTTTCATGTTAATGAGAATCATTCGGCTAATATTTCATACTACCGTTTCTATCTTTTGTGTTTTGATTACAATTGTTCATCCTATTATTGATTGTTAATCAAATCAATCTCTCTCCCAATACACTTCATCCGTCCAAACATCTTTCAAGAGTGAATACGAGTGAGATTCGATCCTAACCCTAGACCCGAGCTCAACACCGTTGAATAATAACGACTATTTTCACGCTTCCGCACCGGGGCTCGGTAGCTCAACACCATTGAATAATAACAACTATTTTCACGCTTCCGCACCGGGGCTCGGTTCTCTCAGTACTTTTCAAATTAAAAGGGGCATGAAGTAGATGAAGTTGATGTTGACATAGAATACACATCACATTGGTTAAATGAGGAAAATGGTAATGAAACCGATTAACATGAATGGGATTCATATGAAACAGAGGATGATCTCCATATTACATTATTGAAGAAAATGGTTCTGACTATTTGGAAGATGTAGAAGTGGACATGAGTGCCTTCAAAGTATAATGTTGATGCTGATGTGGTTTAAGTTTATAACTCCATGATAATGCCCTGGATGATTATGAAAGTGATGAAAAGGAGAATAGTATTGACCTTGACCATGTGTATAGTGATGAAGATAATTCCGCTGTCTTGAATACGGTGAAACAGAGGATAAGAAGGAAAGCAATTTGTCCCGGGCCTGGGAGTGATGTATGCCCATTCTATGTTGGTCAGGTATTTGAAGATAAGGATACGTTAAATGAAATAGTTAAAACATATGCAGTGGCATCAAGAAGAGAACTTTTCATTAAGAAAAATGACAATATAATTAGCCTACTTATCCTTCCAACCTTATTATTTTATTAATTCTCTACTAACTCAAGTAAACTTTTCCATCATAAATAAATAATATATTAAATATTATTTTTAGAAATTTCGGGATGTTACAAGTCTTCCCTCCTTAAAAAGGTTTCATCCCCGAAACCTAGCTTATTCCTTGTAAAAGGAACAGTTCTTATATTCACGCACTTTATTGAATCGTCTTTGCTTTCTGGGTCATTCTTCTTACTCCTGACTTGCAGTCATCGAGTGGTGATCATGTGTTCTAGCTATTAAGGTAGCTTGTCCATGAGGCTCTCGATGTCTCAAGTCTCATCTCATCTTTCCAAGGGCTTCCTTTGATGCTTTGGTGACAATTTGGCAACTCTCTTAGCGTATCTGACTACAAGCTCCAAGCGTGATCCTTCTTCATTACTTTCTGCAGTTGGAGTCATGCTGTTTTTGTAAGTCGCTCTGCCACATATTCTTCTCATTCCCGCCTCTTTTGTAACAGTCATCTATCTTATCTCTAAGGAAACACAAATGTTATCACTCTAGGAATTATTTAGCACATGATTCGAAAGGTAAGTAGTTAATGACGTTGATCAAGTGTAATTAACTATTTGCGTTACTCCTCGGGTTCTACATACTTCCCTTTATGATTTCACTTGTGCTGGTTTCTACTCTTAAACAGTTAATCAATCAAGATCAATTAATCTTATCCCTAACCTGCACTCATTCTACATTTAGCAAATAAGCTAACATTAACATACATTATTTACCATACACTTTATCTTTACTGAGCTTGCTTGAGTGACACATGGCTATCTTGAACTGGCATCTTCTTTCTTTCTCATTTTAAATCTCATTATCTGTTCGAGTCTAAGCATGTGGGATGCTTAAATCTCTCGAACTTTGCTCTGATACCAACTTGTAAGGCCCCGTTTCCGGTTCCTCACTTTAACGTCGGATTTACTCATAAACACAGTTCTTACAATTATAGTTAATTAAAACTTTCGCGGAATATAAACTTTAACCGTTTATGACAAAACATTTAATCTTTTCTTTGATACCATAACACAAAACATTATATTTAAAACATCGTTTCTTCCATCTTCAGATGCCAGCCGTTCAACCCATGCCATGTGCCATCCTCATGCTAACTCTATAATCAGCTCACCTGCTTGCATACTAAAAGTCAGCTACGCTGAGTGAGTTCTAGTTAATCAAGCAACTTATCATACAACCACTACATATATCATATACGTATCCGAAGACACGTAGCCCACTATCCGACCTGCTCACCTTACCACTTAACCTCTTATTTACCTATACCACTTATCCACTTAATAACGACTGGCGTTATGCCACCACGTACTTTCGTCATGCCACTAACACTCTTTCTAAACTCTTGCCACTTCTAACACACTCTACCTTTACTTGTCTACATCACACTTCATATCAGTTCATTATTACATAATAAGCAAGTCACATCATATCATTCATACACACTAACAACCACTTGGCAATCACTATCCTTGGCGATAAGTGCAACATCCGAAGATCGTTCATGTACCGACAAGCATTATATAATAGCTAACTTATATATCATCTATAGCATACACTTACCACTTAAGGTAAGTGTACTCACACTTCACGTCGAGTATGCACACAGCCCCGAAAACATAACAAGGAAATGGGGCTAGAAACTCACCTGAATCCTGCTTCGTTCTCCGATAATTGTTACTTCTTTAACTGAGCTCGACTGACTGTACAAGTTACACGTATCAATACTCATCTGATCTAATCTAACGGCCTTGTATTAGCTTACTTCTACTTAGCATTTTTATGGTTTTCCTTTATTTTAACCTTCTCTTAAGTCCTTACAGGGCATACCATCGCGTGTGTACACCTGTAAGTATACATATACGAGTCGCCATGTACCCGGGTTTTAATATAGCTAAGTTGATTAAAAGCGAACTTAGATATATAAACAAACTTATTGATAAGCGAACTTAGATATATAAGCGAACTTATTGATAAGCGAACTTAGATATATAAGCAAACTTATATATCAGGCGAACTTATATGCGGCGAAGTTACAATGGGCGAACTTGTATTCATGCGAACTTAGATGAGAAGAACTTAACAACTCGCGAACTTAGATATAGGCGAAGTTACAGCAGCAGCTATGGGTTCTTTCTCAACCCCCATAATCATCTTCGTTTTAACGTATAACCCCTTGATATGATATTAACCAACCCCGTGAACATTCCCATGATCGATATCGGGTAAAACTCGGCCCGGAAAAGCATAAATTTTGGACCTTTAAGCTAAAAACTTTCAATACTAGATCTAAGGTTTATTTTAAGCGAGCCGTACATAGCCATGAGTTCGTTAAGTCCATTTTAATCTTCAAGTTTGAAACTTTACGGTTTGTCTAGACCCGATCTATCATCCTACCAATTTTCATGTAAATCCGTTCATGAAAAGTAAACATTTTTAACAAAAACGTACCTTTGAGGTTTTTGTTTGAAATCACTCGAGATGCTCAAAACCATATCAAACGAACTCCGATTTGAGTGATTCAAGCGGCCACGGAACCGTCTCATTTCGATCTACAAGCCCATCATCTCAACTTCGCCGGAAACAGCCGCTACAGTCGCCGGAATAGTGAAACAGTGGCCGGAAATCCTCATTTTGAGCTGCTACGGTTTTGCTGATAAAAACCGAACTTCCCGACCTCTGATCGAAGATCTAATCGGTGAGAATCTTCATTTATATACCTTGAACACTCAGTTAAAATTTGGGACCGATCCAACGGATAGATATCCGGGTATCCTTGTGTCATTGTGGGTGGTTTTCTCAAAAACGGGAATTGAGTTAAGTGTGTGTTTTTTATGGTGGAGGCTATGGTGTAGAGATGTATGAGAATGAAAAGGATTAGGGTTTTAAGGGGTATTTATACTCCCTTAAGCCCATGGACCTAAGGCCCATCTTTCCTTTTTGGTCTATAATTAACTCCATCTAATTAGCTTACTTATCCTTCCATCCTTATTATTTTACTAATTCTCTACTAACTCAAGTAAACTTTTCCATCATAAATAAATAATATATTAAATATTATTTTTAAAAATTTCGGGATGTTACATCAAACTCATGACGGTGCATAAATATTTATTGAGAAACCCGCGGAAGAGAAGCGGATCGAAGACATACCGATTGTCCGAGATTTTCCCAAAGTTTTCCCGGAAGATTTTCCAGAACTCCCACCTATTCGACAAGTCGTGTTCCATATCGACTTAACCCCCGATGCTACACCCATAGCACGAGCCCCATACCTACTCGCACCGACAGAGCTTCAGGAGTTGTCCACTCAATTACAGGACTTATTGGATAAAGGTTTCATCCGACCGAGCTCATCACCATGTGGAGCCCCTGTCCTATTTGTTCGAAAGAAGGACGGCTTTCCGAATGTGCATCGACTACTGAGAGTTGAAAAAAGTGACGGTCAAGAACCGTTATTCCCTACCCCGAATTGATGACCTATTCGACCAGCCTCAATGATCGAGTTACTACTCGAAGATTGATATGCGGTCTGGTTACCATCAATTAAGTTTGTGCAAAGAATACATTTCAAATACGGCATTTAGAACTCGGTATGGTCACTATGTGTTTTCGGTTATGCCTTTTGGCTTAACCAATGCACCTTCCGTATTCATGGACCTCATGAATAGAGTATGCAAGGCGTATCTCGACAAATTTGTTATTGTCTTTATCGGTGATATCCTCGTCTACTCCAAGAACAAAAGCGACCATGAAGAACACCTAAGGTTGGTCCTGGAATTACTAAAGAAGGAACAATTGTATGCCAAGATCTCTAAATATGAATTTTGGCTTCACGAGGTTCACTTATTAGGACATGTGATCAATGAGAGTGGTGTCCATATTGATCCAGGCAAGGTAGAGGCCATCAAAAACTGGGAAGCACCTAAGACTCTGACTGAGGTGCGGCAATTCCTAGGATTGGCTAGCTACTACCAACGTTTCATCGAGGGATTTTCAAAGATTGCTCAACCCCTCACCGTACTGACACACAAGGGTACTAGGTACAATTGGGGGTGACGCGCAGGAGTCTGCCTTCCAACTTTTGAAAACAAAACTCTGTAGCGCGCCAATCCTAGACCTACCCGAGGGAGCAGAAAATTTTGCAGTACAATGTGATATTTCGATACAGGGTCTCGGCTGCGTGTTAATGCAACTTGAGAAGGTTATAGCCTATGCCTCTTGGCATCTATGGGTACACGAGAAGAACTATACGACCCATGACTTAGAACTCGAAGCTGTGGTGTTTGCCCTTAAGATATGGAGACATTACTTGTACGGTACCAAGGTTACCGTTAACACCGACCACAAGAGTCTCCAACATATCTACGATCAAAAGGAGTTTAACATGCGATAGCGTCGTTGGGTCGAACTACTTAAGGATTATGATTGTGCCATCAAATACCACCCTGGCATGGCCAACGTAGTGGCCGATGCTCTCAGCAGAAAGGAAACTCTTAAGCCTAGACGGGTGCGAGTATTACAACTCACGATTCATGCCAACTTACCTGGTCAGATTCGTGATGCTCAACTAGAAGCTTTGAAAGACAAAAACCTCCCATCAGAACTCATGCGAGGCATGGATAAGCAACTTGAAACCAAATCGGATGAGGTCTAATATTTCAAAAACCGGATTTAGGTCCCTCGTTACGAAGACTTGAGAAATCTGGTGATGGATGAGGCACATAAATCCCGATATTCCATTCACCCTGGTTCAGACAAAATGTACCATGACCTGAAGGTACTTTACTGGTGGCCGAACATGAAAGCTAACATTGCCACCTACGTGAGCAAATGTTTAACCTATGCAAGAGTCAAGGTGGTTGTAAGGCCCCGTTACCGGTAGCCCTACTTTCGTGTTGGATTTACTCATAAACGCAGTTCTAAATATCAGAGTTAATTAAAACATTCGCGGAACATTAAAAACATTCAAACCATTACATTCCATAACCATAATTCTTGTCTTATCGGGCATTCATAGTCATTTAAAAACAAAACATAGTCTTTTAAAATAAAACATCATAGCAAAATCTTCAGATGCCAGCTTCGTCCAACTCTGCCTGTGTCCTCCTCAAGCTACCTGCCTCATTCTACTCACCTGCGTGCATACTAAAAATCAGCTACGCTGAGTGAGTTCTAGTTAATCACATAATCATACAATACCTTCTTACATTTCATACTTAACCTCTTAACTTTCTTTCATACACACATAAGTGCATATACTTTCATTCTTACCCTCATACTTTCTTTACATACATAATCATACATTTTAAAGAGCCTTTCGCCCTATAACCTCACAGATATTATAAGGGTCTGATCCCTAACATCACAGATATTATAAGGGTCTGGTCCCTAACATCACAGATATTATTAGGGTCTGGTCCCTAACATCACAGATATTATAAGGGTCTGGTCCCTTTGTTTCGTGTAACTGCACCATACCTGTTCATACATGCTTTCCTTGACAATACGTGTAATCTCCGAAGAGCGTTCACGTACCATCATCATAACATATTATGCATACATCATATATTCATACATACATCATATCTCTCATCATACTTATCAATCATGCCTTAACTATCACCTGACAGTTCATGCAATATCCGAAGATCGTTCACGCACCGTCAAGCAATCATCATACGTAAATCATACAAGGCATACACTTATCACTTAAGATAAGTGCATTCACTATCACATCGAGTATGCACACAGCCCCGAAAACATAACAAGGAAGTGGGGCTAGAAACTCACCTCAATGCGGTTGCGTTCACCGTTTACGATTATTCCCTTCTTGAGCTGTGCACGACTAACTCGGGTCGGTTCTCGGTTTCCTTCTTGATATCGGTTTAGAGAGAGAGAGAACTAGAGAGAGAATCTTAAATGTGTGTTTTGGATGGTGTATGGAATGTGTGATAATGAATTAAATGAGGGATTAATGGTTTATATAATTATGGATCATGGGCTTAAGCCCATGGTCCTTTCCTCTTTCTTTCATAATCCAAGTCCATAACCCATATCCATTTACCCAACACAAGTCCATCTCGTATTCTATTCAACTAAACCGATAACGACCCGCTATAAAATAAACGAACTTTATTTTATTAATATAACCGAAAGTAGGACGTTACAAGTCTTCCCTCCTTAAAGAGGTTTCGTCCCCGAAACCTAACTATTACATAAACAAATTTGGGTAAAACTTGCGCATCTCATCCTCCGCTTCCCAAGTAGCATTTGAACCCTTGCGATGCTTCCATATCACCTTCACTAAAGGTATAACCTTGTGACGAAGCTGCTTCTCCTTGCGGTCAACTATCTCGATCGGTTGCTCAATGTAGTTCAACTGTTCATCAACCTCAATGTCCATTAATGGCACGTGGGACGTGTCATCAGCTAGACATTTTCTCAGATGAGAAACATGGAAGGTTGAATGAATTCCTTCTAACTCTTCTGGCAAATCTAGTTTATAAGCCACTTCGCCTACACGATCTATAATTTTAAACGGTCCGATGTACCTTGGACTCAACTTCCCTCTTTTCCTAAAACGGATAATCCCTTTCCAAGGTGAGACCTTAAGCATCACGTTGTCGCTAACGTTAAACTCAATTGGTCGTCGTCGCTTATCTGCATAAGACTTTTGTTTGTCTTGAGCGGCTTTCATTCTTGCTTTGATCTGATCGAACTTTGAAGATGTTTCTTGAACCACTTCTAGGCTTCCCATTTCCTTCTGACCAATCTCACCCCAACACACCGGGGTTCTACATCGTCTACCGTAAAGCATCTCAAACGGTGGCATACCAATACTTGAATGGTAACTGTTGTTATAGGAGAACTCTGCCAGGTGCAGATGATCATCCCAACTTCCACCAAAATCTAAAACACAAGCACGCATCATATCCTCAAGGGTTTGGATCGTCCTTTCAGACTGTCCATCTGTTTGAGGATGATACACTGTACTGATGTTCAATCTCGTTCCCATAGCTTCATGGAACTTCTTCCAAAATCTCGAAGTAAACCGTGTATCTCTATCGGACACAATTGATGACGGTACTCCATGCTTAGATACAACCTCTTTAATGAACAAGCTTTCTAACGTTTCTGACGAGATAGCCTCTCGTATAGGCAGAAAGTGAGCACTCTTGGTCAAACGGTCCACAATCACCCAGATGGTATCATGGTGCTTAGCTGTACGAGGTAGCTTAGTTATGAAATCCATAGTGATGTGTTCCCATTTCCACTCAGGTATCTCTAGCGGTTGCATCTTCCCATAAGGCTTTTGATGTTCGGCTTGACTTGTAAGCAAGTTAAGCACTTATTAACATAATCCACTACATCATTCTTCATTCCTGGCCACCAGTAGTCTCTTTTTAAATCTTGATACATCTTAGTAGCTCCTGGATGGATTGAGTACCTTGACTTATGAGCTTCGTCTAAGATTCGACTTCTAAGATCACCATGGCGTGGGATCCACATACGGTCGAACCTAGTCTTAACTCCATGAGTGTTTTCCATCAACTCATCTTGCTGGCCATAAATCCTTTCTTTCTTTATTAACCCTCCATCTACTAACACCTCTGACTGCACCTTGATGATTTCTTCAAAAAGACTTGGGTTCATGATCAACTTGTATGACTTCACTGTTGCAAAGACTTCCTCATTCTTACGACTTAACGCGTCAGCGACTACATTAGCTTTACCGGGATAGTACTTAATGTCGCAGTCATAATCCTTAATCAACTCCAACCATCTTCTCTGCCTCATGTTCAATTCTTTCTGCTCGAAGAAGTACTTTAAACTCTTATGATCTGTATAGATAGTACATTTAGTACCGTACAGATAATGCCTCCATATCTTAAGAGCATGCACTATAGCTGCTAACTCTAAATCGTGCATCGGATAAGTACTCTCATGGACTTTCAACTGTCTAGACACGTAAGCTATCACCTTTCCTCGTTGCATCAACACGCAACCTAACCCCTGATGCGAGGCATCTGCACAAACAACCAAATCCTCATCACCATCGGGTAGAGTAAGGATTGGAGCTTGTGTGAGTCTTTTCTTCAACTCCTCAAAAGCTTCTTCCTGAAACTTACCCCAACTGAATACTACCGACTTTCGGGTCATACCGGTCAATGGTGCGGCTATCTTGGAGAAACCTTCGATGAATCTCCTATAGTAGCCAGCTAACCCTAGGAAGCTTCGTATATCAGTCGGATTCTGTGGAGTCTTCTAATTTGTTATCGCTTCAATCTTAGCTGGGTCCACGGTAATCCCTTCAGGATTAATCACGTGACCTAAAAATTGCACTTCTCTTAACCAGAACGCGCACTTCGAAAACTTGGCATACAACTTCTCTTTCTTCAGAGCCTCCAATACCTCTCTCAGATGCTCAGCATGGTCAGACTCGTTCTTTGAATAAATCAATATATCGTCAATGAAGACGATAACTGACTTATCCAACATCGGCCGACACACCCTATTCATCATGTCCATAAATGCTGCAGGAGCATTTGTTAGGCCGAATGACATTACGAGGAACTCGTAGTGTCCATACCGCGTTCGGAACGCTGTCTTAGGGATGTCTGCCTCCTTCACCTTCAGCTGATGGTAGCCTGATCTAAGATCTATTCGTGAGAACCAACTTGAACCTTGCAGTTGGTCAAACAGATCATCAATCCTTGGCAAAGGATATCTATTCTTTACCGTAAGCTTATTCAACTCACGATAGTCTATGCACATTCTCATACTTCCATCCTTCTTCTTCACGAACAACACTGGTGCGCCCCACGGGGAAACACTTGGTCTTATGAAACCCTTGTCGAGGAGTTCTTGCAGTTGGGACATCAATTCTTTCATCTCAGACGGAGCTAGACGGTAAGGTGCTTTCGCGACGGGCTGGGCTCCTGGTATTAAATCTATCTGGAATTCTATCTCTCGCTCCGGTGGTAACCCCGGAAGATCCTCATGGAACACTTCTGGGTAGTCACACACGATAGGAACATCTTTCATTTCTTTCGTCTCGGCCGTAGCGTTGACAACATACGCCAGGTAGGCACCACATCCTCGTCGTAGTAACCCTTCGGCTTTTATCATCGAAATGACGTTAAACCCTGAACTTTCTTTATCACCGTAAACCGTCACCGCACTACCATCTAAAGACCTTAGCTTTATTATTCTACTCTTACATACTATCTGAGCTTCGAACTCAGACAACCAATCCATTCCCTAAACTACATCGAACCCTCCTAAGGTCATAACATACAAAGTAACAGGGAACTCATGTCCCTCTAACTCTATCTTACAATCCTTAACCATTTTTGTTATTTTAACCGAAGTGTCACTGGCGGTTTCTACTATAAAAGTTCCAGACACTCGGCAGCCTTTCATTTTAGCTAGTTTACTAAATGTCATAGCTACAAAACTTCTATTCGCACCAGAATCAAATAATACGGAAGCAGAAATGCCGTTTACTAAGAACGTACCACCGGTCACAACATTAGGAATCTATCTAGCTTGTTCCTGGGTCAGCATATAGGCTCTAGTCCTCGGCCTTGCTTGGTCAGAATCTTTCTTCCCACTACCTCCAGCCTCACCTTCAGTGCACTCTCTTGCCATATGGCCTATCTTGCCACATTTGTAACATGCTGGCTTCGCACTGCACTCATTGGCATAATGACCTACCTTCCCGCACTTATAACAGGCATTCGACCCCATTCTGCATTCTCCACCATGAGCCTTTCCACATTTGAGACAAACATCAGAACTTCTACCCCACTTGCACTTACCACCATGCATCTTTCCGCAGGTCTTACACGACCTCTTTTCCCAAACTCTGGGTTGCTTGTTCTTGGGGTTCCATAACTGTGTACCAGGTCGCTTGGCAGGAGCGATCCACTTCTTCTCTTTCTTCTCTTCCATAACTGCTTCATCTATCAAGTCCTCATAAACCGTTTCTGCGAGTCCCACAGCAGAATCAAAGGTACCCAGTCGACCCGTCTTAACCAAGACGCGAACATTCTGCGGCAGTCCCCTAAGGTAACATTTGATCCGCTTGGCCTCGGTGTCCACCATATCTGGCACCAACCTTGACAGACGGTTGAATTCAGTGGTGTATTCGCGGTGTGTCATCTTACCCGCCTTCAGACTCAAAAACTTCATCTCAACCCTTTCAACCTCCGCATCAGCACAAAACCTCTTCATTACCAACTCCTTCAGATCATCCCACCTCATCGCCTTTACCTCTTCCCGACTCTTTCTCTGCTCAACCGACTCCCACCAGTACATTGCCTCATCCTCAAACGATTGGGTGGCATAGCCCACAGCTTGGTCGGGACGGCACTCGCTAATTCGGATAATTTTATCCATGGCAGTAATCCATTGAAGAGTAGCGATTGCGTCTCCTAAACCAGTCAGCTTAGGCGGGTCACAACCTTTGAAGGACTTATAGTTGCAACTGCCTCGGCCCCTCTTCCTATCATCAACTTTCACAGACCTTACCTCACTTGAATCACCCTTTTCCCTCTCATCGTCTTTCCTACCATCACCACCTGCCCCTTCAGCGGTTCTTTCACGGCTTCCAGCAGACCCTCCAGGAGTTATATTCTTCACAGCAGTGGCTACAGCTTGAACAATAGCTGCTTGAATTGCGGGATCCAGTTGAACCCCTTCGTTGTTGGCCGGACCTCCTCCAGCTGCACTGCCCTCATCTCCGGTGTTAGAAGTTGTCTCAACCGAAGGTTGCTGGACACGACGAGGCCTGCCGCGTCGTCCAGTGCGACCTCCAGCTCCAGCAATGTCTCCAGCTCCAGCCATCGTATTCTAAAAGGGAAACACAAACATCATCACTCAAGGAACTATTTAGTACAAGGATAGTAAGGCTAACAGGTAATAACAGTGGCCAGCTGTGATTAGCTGATCACGTTACTTTCCGTGTCCTATACACTTCCCTCATGAGTCCATTTGTGCTGGTTCTATCCTAAACAGTTAATCAATCAAGTAATTCTATCCCTTACATTCACATATCCTTTCTATAGCAATCAAGCTAACATTATCATACATATTTAATCATACACCTTACCGTTACTGAGCTTGCTTGAGTGACAAATGGCATTCTTGAACTGGCATCTTCTTTCTTTTCTTACTTTAATCCCATTCTCTGTTCGATTCTAAGCATATAAGATGCTTAAATCTCTCGAACTTTGCTCTGATACCAACTTGTAAGGCCCCGTTACCGGTAGCCCTACTTTCGTGTTGGATTTACTCATAAACGCAGTTCTAAATATCATAGTTAATTAAAACATTCGCGGAACATTAAAAACATTCAAACCATTACATTCCATAACCATAATTCTTGTCTTATCGGGCATTCATAGTCATTTAAAAACAAAACATAGTCTTTTAAAATAAAACATCATAGCAAAATCTTCAGATGCCAGCTTCGTCCAACTCTGCCATGTGTCCTCCTCAAGCTACCTGCCTCATTCTACTCACCTGCGTGCATACTAAAAGTCAGCTTCGCTGAGTGAGTTCTAGTTAATCACATAATCATACAATACCTTCTTACATTTCATACTTAACCTCTTAACTTTCTTTCATACACACATAAGTGCATATACTTTCATTCTTACCCTCATACTTTCTTTACATACATAATCATACATTTTAAAAAGCCTTTCGCCCTATAACCTCACAGATATTATAAGGGTCTGGTCCCTAACATCACAGATATTATAAGGGTCTGGTCCCTAACATCACAGATATTATTAAGGTCTGGTCCCTAACATCACAGATATTATAAGGGTCTGGTCCCTAACATCACAGATATTATAAGGATATCTAAGCATGTAAGATGCTTCCTTTTGTAACAACCCAGCTACCACCGCACCATAATATTGTCCGCTTTGGCCGGGAGGTACCACCATCGCCCCACGGATTTGCTTTTGGTTGCCCAGGTGGTCACCCATCCTCATACTTCTCCCACCTGAGCACGCTTAACTGTGGAATTCTCCTCTCATCCACTACCATTAAGCGCCCAAAACGCGTTATGATAGGGAAGGTATCCACCTCCTTATAAAGAAGGCTTAGTTCTCCTTCCCAACCGATGTGGGATGTCACAGTGGAATATCATAAACCATATGGTCTGTTACAGCAACCGGAAATCCCAACGTGGAAAGGGGAACACATTTCCATGGACTTCATCACAGGATTACCCAAAACACCGACGGGATGCGATACCATCTGGGTGATCGTTGAACGGTTGACTAAGTCTTCGCATTTCCTAGCGATCAAGGAATTGGACAAGATGGAAAGATTGACTCGCATCTACATGAAAGAAGTAGTGGCTAGACACAGAGTGCCTGTTTCAATCATATCCGATCGAGATCCCCGTTTTAGTTCGCACTTTCGGAAGTCACTATAGAGCGCGCTAGGCACCCGCCTTGATATGAGCACAGTATACCATCCTCAAACATATGGGCAAAGTGAAGGCACCATTAAAACCATGGAAGACATGTTGCGGGCATGCGTATTGGATTTCGGAAAGAGTTGGGAACCCTACTTGCCCCTGGTAGAGTGTTCGTATAATAACTGCTACCACGCCAGCATTAAAGCAGTGCCGTTTGAAGCGTTGTACGGACGGAGGTGTCGAACGCCTCTTTGCTGGGTAGAAGTGGGTGACAGCCAAATCACTGGTCCCGAATTAGTACTTGAAACCTCATAAAAGATTGTTCAAATCCGGAATCGCATGGCGGCAGCACAAGATCGCCAAAAGAGCTATGCCAAAAAGCATCGAAAACCTCTGGAATTCCAAGTGGATGACAAGGTTTTACTGACTGTCTCACCTTAGAAAGGTGTAGTTTCTTTTGGGAAGCAAAACAAACTCAATCCACGATACTTTAACACATTCTGAATAACTGAAGTATCGGCCCGGTAGCGTACCGATTGGATTTACCAGCAGAACCCAGTGGCGTACATAATGTTTTTCATGTATCCAACTTGAAGAAATGCCTTTCTGACGAAACACTAACAGTTCCTTTGGGAGAATTAAAAGTTGATGAACAGTTACGCTTCATTGAAGAACCAGTCGAAGTCTTGGATTGGGAAACCAAAACACTCAAGCACAACAAGATTCCCACCGTTAAAGTTCGTTGGAACTTGAGACGTGGACCAGAGTTCACGGGGGAACGCGATGATCTAATGATGAAAAAATATCCTCACCTTTTTGAAGGGTTGACCAAGCACCGAAAACCGCGAAAGCCGAACCGTCAGACAACACCGGAGGAATGAATTAAATATCGGGACGAACTTTCTTTCTACAGGGGGATGATGTGACAAACTAAAAACTTTTTGCTTTGTTCAGACAGCCATCGCGACGTGACACAATTTTTCGGGACGAAAATTCTTTCAACATGGGAATGATGTGACACTCGTCAATTTCAAGTTAACTCCGTTAATCCGAACTCCGTTAATTCAAACGCAAGATCACACGAACGATGTCATTCCAGTTAACGCATTTCAAATTGCATTTAATTAGAGTTAAATGGCACATGACAATCATTACACAAGTAGTCTCTCGGAGTTTCACCGAATCACACACGAGTCGACTCAAACTGTTGGTGTACAAACAATAAATAATATAAACAAGTGTTTGGTATAAATACGTGTTATGTTTATATATGACTGTGTGCTTGGATTGTGTAATACTATTTCATGGAAAAAATAAACCAGTTGTGCTAGAATTAAACTAATTAAGAGTGGAGGGTGCAAAGTGTAATATGTATTATAAGTAACTAGTAGGAAGCCCGCGCTATGCGGCGGGGGCTTAACGTGAATCCGGTCGATATCATTTTAGATCTTGACAGAAACAGTATGGTGTTAAAGCTCTCTATAATAACCAAAAGAGAGGCGGAAAAATAAGTTGTAATATAATCAAAATGCTATCTACACGAATAGGATCTAGCAGCTAATGTAACTCTTGTTAAGCGACTTTAGGATGTCCATTATTGTTTGTATTATAATAAGTATTTGGCTTATAAGTGAAGTTATGGCAACATTTGTAAGAGTTAAGTAGAACAAAAATTTTATAAGTATGCCAGTAGTTTTGTTCTTAAGGTTTTAGATCATAACGATGGATCTGCAACATTTTTTATAAAACAATGATATTGCCCTATTGACAAACGAAATAAAGAACATGTTAAGTTCGAAAACATAGTTGTCAAATATGTTTAAAAAAAATAGGCAAAAGATTGATATATTTATTTCTGTTGACGAAAGCAGTCAACTACCAACAATCAGACATGATCTTAAGAATAAGTAGGGGCTTTTGGTTTTCAAATAGCCATTATAGCAATAGATCCAAATGTATATAAACCAATTAATAAATAATAAGTGTAACAACTTTTGTGTGTGTGTGTTTTTTTGAACGATAAAAGAAATACTATACTAAAAAGTCGGCTAGTAAATAAAAACTGTTTGCTTAAGCATTCTATTAAAGTTAAATGATCGAGAACACTAACACATTATTAATCAAACAAGAACACATTATCAATTATTTTAAAAAACTAAGAGGTATTAAGGTTAATCTTACCCGGGCCCATTAATACCAAACACAAAGAATGTTAGATTTGTGTTGTGTTTTCGAGTCGTGTAAGAAATTTAGTTACACCCTTAAATTAAAACTCATAAGTTTTCTTTCACTTTGGGTGGATTCTGGTGCGGTTAGGCAATCATGTTAGATTTGGGTTGTTTCAGTTCGTTCACAATAATCAGTTAAGCTTACAAACGCCACCGGCTTAAAATAAAAAGGGAAAAAGAAACACAGCAAAATATTGTTAACAAAAATTTATGCATATAACAGATTAAGGCAAAGAACAAAGGAGGTAAAACTCTTACCCATGCGAAAGTCCCATATATTAAAGATAAAACACATGTTGTATTCCAATTTCCAATACAAATATCATGATCAACTTGATCTTTAAATATACGATATTTTTATAACACATGCTTAACAAAAAAAAAAGTCAGCTTGAATTCAAAGAACCTAGTATTTCAAGATTGTTTGAGCATGCACTGTCATGTATGAACCAAAAACAAAACTGCATAAATAAAGAAATGGATTCAAAAATGGAAAATAAAAAGCAATTATCTCATCTGCTACCTAATCAACAGTTAAATATTAGAAATATAGCATATATGCTTTGTCCAAAAAGGGACTAACATGTGTTCTACCAACAACTTCTTTCCGTGCTTTTATCTTTTCATTTGCAACCGTTGTAACAAAAGAAGTTATTTCTTTTGCCTTAGCAGATTTTAAGGAAGTAGTTGACAATCACATTACATGCTTCAACAATCCAATATAATTAAAGCTTTTCTGCATACACCAAAAGCCTAGTTTTAACTAATCAAACATCAAAGAAAGCGCAAGATGGTAATTTTAACTCATACCATGGCTGGGACATGTAATGAATTAATACGGTCTTGTGCTAAAGTGAGTCGTTTCTAGTTCATTCAAACTAACACAAAAAAATCCAAATAACCAAAATTTAGGGTATCTGATTTAGAAAATACATTAACTAATTAAAAGAGCAATTCGTCAACAGCAGGCTCATCAGATTAAATTAACTATAATGTTTTATGTTAAAACGCAAAACTGTTTTGGGTCAAACAGACCCACCAATTTGGAGTTTTAACACATTAAAACATAGAAAGAACTCAGTTCCAATCCGGTCCAGAAACTATGTTTCAGATTCATGTCCGGGGGCATTTCTGGAAATTGTGCAGTAAAACCAATGAAATCAAACTGCGGACGCAAAAACTATGCACTGAAAGTTGACTTTCAAAAAGTCTAGGGTATATAATTAAAACACATTTTGAGACTCAAAGATCCAACCTGTATACTATGCCCCAAATAAGAGAAAATAAAATATTTTAAAGTCCAAATGGTGTAACCTAAAAAACCAAAACCACTGCCAAAACTCATAAAAAACAAAGAAACGGTTTAACAAACCTAAACACCAAATTTATTGTCAAAAGAAAGAAAAAAAATCTTGAAAAGACTAATTTTTGGTTTGGTTTGAACTGAAGAAACCGACCCATACACACCCTTGACATATGCATAAACATGATTTTCAATTACAAAACAACAAAACCATTATTCAAGCAGTAAATTAGTTTGATAGAAGGGATTTTGCTTACTTGGGAACAAAAACGAAACCAGATTTGATGCATCCGACATACACACGCGACTTTGACACATATCTATCCAATGTTGCTCCATGTGTGACTGCATTAACATTTTAAATTTCAAAATATGAAACAATCTTATAAACTTATAATTACATATATTAATAGGCACACTATCAACTTTAAAGTGTACATCATTACCAAGAACATATTCCCATAATTGTGCTTCAAATATTTCAATAACATCTTAAAAAACAAACGAAATAAGCACAAAACAAGAAGCAAGAAATTTATACATATTTAAAAAAGATGACACTTTTGTTAGGTTAGACATATACATGTACAAGATATATATACACAACGAGCTTTCATTTTTTAACTAACTTAAACACAAAATTCATTTATATAACTATAAAAATATAATATAAAATCTCTAAAATAAAATGATAGTATTAAATCTTATGGCTCGGTCCGATTGTATACAGCAGCTCTTTACACAAATCATAAACAAAACCATTCACCACTGTCCACGGTTAGATATTTGAGACTGACCAACCAAAATGTGAGAAAACAACCGACGACGAAATCAAACTATAGACCCGAACCAGATTGATACACTTTAACAACCAGCTTCAACACGAACTTGTTTTATTCCGAGCCTAATTAATAAATATTTTTTTAAAAGATAACCTTTTTTGTCCCAAACAATTGATAAATTTTCAAAACGACTCGTTTTGATTCAAAGTGGTTTTGCTTTAACCCATTTTGCCCCAAACAAAATTCATTCTCTTTTTAAAAATAAGTCATTTTGACTTGAACCAAACAACAACATTTTTAAAACATTTGTTTTGACCCAAATCAAGCGTACATATTTTTAAAACTACCCGTTTTGACCCGAACTCAATTTGATTATAAACCGAGAATAACCAGAACAAAAACTGATATATGCCTACCCATATTAATAAACGGTCATTAATCACCTAAGACAACCATAAACAACATGGTGAAATAGGATAAGAAATTAAATGGGGATGCCAAATATGAATAAGCAGCTTTTTAAATTCAATTGTTGCAGGAGCAAAGAACATCAGCAAATTCGTTCATATTAAAAAATGTGACACTACATAGATCTTACCTTCCTCTTTTTACTACTTGATCGTGTTCCATCCATATCATTTTTTCATGGTACTGTTTCAAATTTTTATCTTGGAACCTGTCCAAAAGATATGACACAAATGACCATACATATCATCTTTTCACAACATAACTTAGATTTGACCTAAACACAACATAATTTCTTCTTATTTGCACTCAGCCATAGGCTCTTCCATCACCCGAAGAGCGATTCAAAAGCTCAGCTATGGTTTTTCAATAGAATTAGATATATAATAGAGGTCAAGATAAATTCTACCTGAACACGATCAAGATCTGTAGACCAATGAGTAATTTCTCTTGATAAAATCGAAATACGAATTATGTTGTTTGTTCCTTCTGAAAATCCACTTTCGAACATCATACCTGAATCGGTAAATAGAAGAATCATGAACAACAATCATCCAAATAGTGCAAAACAGAGAAAGCACCATGAATATTAAACAACTTCACGCAAAGAACCATGAATTACATCCATTTAAGCAATTAACCAAAAGATGCGAAGCAGAACCCTAATTAAAAAACAAAAGTGAGTTCACATGGTTCATGGATGTGAGGATGATTAAGATATGTCATGAAGTGGCAGAATGTTGGAATTAGAACCTGAAACGAAAGGACTAATTAAAACCAAGAACGTTGACAGAAACTAAAACCTGAAATACAAAGTAGTAGAAATTAGATCTAGGTTTCATCAGGTTACTTTCTAGATTTGACATTGAGGAGTAGATAATCTGCTTTAGAGTTAAGAATGCAAGTGCCGGCCTTCAATTCCTCAATTTGTTTGTTGGTTCCTCCAAAATAAAATCTATATTAAATATTGCAAATTCTAAGTCTTACCAAAATAATAGGTCAGACGATGGAGAGAGCTCCGTGCTACTTGATACAAAACCACTTTCGCCGACGCTGCTTGTGGCCATCATCGTCGACGATTAGAGAGAGAGAGAACGTAGGCGGAGGTTTAAAGAAAAATGAATGATTTTGAATTTTGAATCTTCACCAGTACTGTCTTGTAAAATACCTGCGCGAGCGGGTTTTGTGTTTTAGGTAAGCATTCTAAGTTGTAAATGTCTTAAAATTAAGAGATTTTGTTAAATTACCTTTCTATCATTTCTATATCTATTATAAGATAGTAAGTATAGACAATATTTAAACATGTTATTAACACAAAACCCTAATTCCCTCTCCCCTCTCTCCCACTTGTGACGGCAGCCCTCCCCCCCCCCCCTATTCGGCCGAAATACACAACACACACACATACAATCATCCTTGCAAGCTTGTTGAAGGTTTAAAGTGCTAACTAGGTAAACTAAACACTATATCTAACCTATTCTATCGATTTTTGGCATCATTGAACCTATTAATCATAAACCCTAGATGTTAAAGTTGTTGATTATTGATGAGTTAGAGTTGTATGCATGGTTATATGTTCATAGGTTAGTAGTTTGATAAATTTTGATGAAAACTGATACTGGACAGAACCATAAAAGCATGTTAAAACGACTGTAACTTGATGCTAAAGATAGGTCTTGAAGCGATTAATTATTTTATGACGTCGTTGGTCGAGTATAGTATCTAAAGATTCTGAGTTTGTAATTTTTGGACGTGTGGAAATTATTTTTTGTTAATTTACAAATCTGTTGCGCAAATTTGATTCGGGAAGCCTTCTTATAGGCTGTTGTGTAAATGGTATATCTCACAACCGACAAGACCAATTGAGTTGATTCCATTTCTGGAAGTAAATAATTTGAGTGTGGAATCTAACCAAATTGGTCTTGCATTAATTGGATTAACCATGTAACGGGAATAGTAAATAACGTTTTGTTGCGCATGATAATGACTTCTGTGTAATTACTGTGTTGTTTTGATTCTTGTGATAAACCGTATGTAATAAAATATAATAAAAATATTTCTAGAAACTTAACTCAAGTGTGCTTCTGTGATAAATATTGGGGATTTTATCCGCATGTTATGATTAGTGAAATAGAGTAGTCTTGACGTGCTAAATTCTGTCTCGGTAACTTAGCTGCTGAATTCCTGAATAAAACATGAAAATTGATTGTTTGATCAATGTTTGCAATATGTTTAACCCAATTGCCCTTGTGGTATATGTTTTACTGATAATGTATCATAGTAACACTCAACACTATACTTAATCACACCCGAAGTTTATCACCAACGTGTTTTTCGAGTCACACTTGTTTCACAAAAGAACACATCTCATGCATAACTTCTATGTGTCGAGTCTAGAGACTCACTCGTAGTTTAAACACTTAGAAATCGCATTTTTTTAGAGGACTAGTGACGATTTACTTTGATGAATGCTTTTCTCGGATTTTTGATAACTTCGCAAACAGTGAGTTTCACAGCCCCTTTTACACTTTAACGCTTTTATAAGGGGAAGATAACATACCCCAACGCTTTAGATTTTGTTTATTGCTTTATATATCACTTGTAAGGCTAATTGGCAAACAAACCAACTAAATCCTTTTGAACAATCTAACCGGTTAATATGGAATAATAGCGAGTCACCTTTGAGTAGTATTACTGGTTTTGACAAACCCCACCTAACTCTAAACTCGACTGTAGGTCAAGCGGGTATAATTTTGGCTAACACATTACCATGGTCGTGGTTAACATGGTGGCAAGAAAATCGTATAAACAGTCATCTTCGGTGTCGAACACATAGTAATACATGCTTGATAGGTTAGCTACCTATTGATATATATTTACATAACAATATCTGGTAACGCTAAAACGCAATGCTTAAATTTACTTTAACATGTGAACTCACCAACCCTGTGTTGACACTTTTAGTATGTTTATCTCAGGTAGCCGAGGCGGGCGAGCGGTATAGGACATGCATTCAATGAACTCCTATGTTTTAAACTTTCTTTAAATTTTGTCATGATAATTGTTGCTTTAAGTCGTCCTGTGTGGCGCAACTATTTGCTTTATAGTTTACGCTTCCGCATTTTTACTTAAGACTTGATGTCTTGGTTGTTTTTAAAACTTTAAGTGTGGTGTTTGATATAACTAAAGATTCTGATCCTGTCAGTTCACACCCTCTGTCGGCAAAACTCCGTTAGTGGATTTGGAGGGTGTGACAGATAGCTGTCGAATCACGATATTCGCGCTGGTCCGTTGTTCTCTCGTCTGTCATAGGCGTGCCCTAAAATATTCCTTTTATAGGCCTGCCCTGACATCTGGCATTCCTTTTTAGAAACACTAATGGCTGAAACAAAACATATTCAAACGTATTAGAATAAATGCCAAGTGTAAACAGGTCTTCGTGCAAGCTTTGCAGCTTTGTCTTTTAGCGAGCAGACATTGTAACCATGAAGTGTGTTGCGGAACAGTTCTCCGGGCAAGCTTTACTTAAAATATTTTCCTTAGAAAATATTCATCTAGCAGACATCAATCCTCTTGACTATATCAAACTTTGCTTGATAAAGTCCAACAAGCAAACTTGTTCTTCAGAGATCCCTTCAACCTTTTGTTAACTTAACTTATTAAACAAACCCAAGTGTGCTGGTAACACTGTAGCTTGCTATGAGTTGAACCTTGCTCGTTAGAAGTCCTTAAGTAATTTCTTTATCAATTTCCTTCAAGCTTGTTGGGACCATTGTTTATTATAAATAAACCTTACAAGGTTTTGGCTTGGCTTAGTCAAGAGTTTGCTATGAAATAAACCCTGCGTGACTTTGAAGAACAACCTTACTAGACAAAGTGAACCTTGCTCGGTTTATCACTTAAGAGAAATTCTAGAAGATAAGCTTGGTGGGAAAGCAAAATACCTTGCTAGACCAAGTAAAAGTTTGTTAGGAGGCCTAAGTTTGCTCGGTTTTCATACTTAGCCATTTTCAGGGAGGTTGAGAACATTCCAATCTTCTGTCAGTCTTTTCTCATCCCAACATATTTACTTGCTTATCATAATCATGACAATATGAGAAATATACATGTGAAATAGTATGAGAATATGCAAACTAAATTTCCATGTCTATATCATATTTGTGATTATTAACGATTGATTTACGCTCAAAAAGCTATATTAGTTAAAGAGTTAAGTTTATTGAAATTTTACAGGGATTATATGAAGACATTTTGACCACTCAAAAAAATAATCGGATTTTTCGAGTACCAATCAGTATAAACAGAGGAATTATCGATTCAAAATAACATATAATATGGATTTTAATAAATAAGTAAGAATAATAATTTTGAACATATTTTTATAAAAATGTGCACATTTTAATTTGTAAGTGTAAAAATATTCATAATTTAAATATATATATATATATATATATATATATATATATATAAAGTTATTCTAATTTAAAATTAAACAATATAAATTATAGGGAACTTTACACGTTTTCTACAAACCAGTCCGTATAAAAACGGAAACGAACCCCTAGCGAATCTGGATACCTAAATCCTAATTTTCTTTAATAGTTTGAGTCATTTTATCAAATATTACGTTTACTCTAGTATGTGTGATCTTACCTATTTTCGAAACGCGTAACGATAAACTTGGTCAGGCACGGAAAACGGTGAAACTGAACCAATACCGATGATGAAAATTAGGCATTGTACAACGTCACATCCATAACAAAACTAGATACACCGCCCAATTTTGTTTAAAAAGTATACTAACATTAACAATACAAATGATTCGAGTTATAATCAAGGCATACTATCAACAAAAGTGTATTATTGACACTAACATTTTATGGTGAGTTTCTTGACCCCTTGTTTTAAACTATTTTACGAACTTTTGGGTGAAAAGCATGCTATATATATATCTATAATATATTATAATACATATAGGAAGGATAATATGATCTTTTCACAAAAAAAAAACTTTTAAATTTAAAAGTTTTACAACTCTTCGTACACAACATACAACTTATAATACATAGGATTTCAAACCCCTGAAACAATACTTGCAGGCGGCAACAAAAACCCAGATTTCATTTCAAAACTAAAACTCACCTTTGTGTTCTCTCTGGATCTGATCTCTCTCTCTCTCTACCTTTCTTTTCGCGATCAAATCCTCCCTTCTTCTTTAGGGTTTTTCTTAGAAAAGATTGAAATTCTGGTGGGATTCATCAATCGTCGATTTGAGATTCACTGGAGTACAAATGATCTTCATCGACTATCGATTCAAGAAATCACTGATAACCGGTATGTTATTTACTTTTGTTTTCTTCAATCCAACATTCATATTTGTCTGGGTCATATTCTTAATTAAGGCTTTAATCACTCTTTCTTTGTCAGCAACAATAGATTAGCTAAGTTTAGGTATCAATCTTACTTTATGCTTTATTCTTGTTTGATTAGGAATATTACGGATCTGTGACACATAATGGGTTTGTTGAATGGAACTGTGTATTTGTTGATCTTTGTAATTTATTGGGTTGAAAGATGGGTTTTTTTCCAGGGATGTTGCATTCATGGTGCTCGATGTAAGTCCTCAACCAAACAACCTAATTATGTATCATTGGGTTCAATAATTTTATTGATTCTAATAGTATTTTTCATTGGATGTTTTGTTTTCCTTGGTAACCATAACAAAGCCTTGGAAGTAGAAGTTGCTACGACTCTGTAACTGCTGCCATTGGATGTGAACTCCATATATTTGGTCTGGTAAACTTTGAATTACTTCAATAAGTTACTCATTTATACTGTTTGTTAAGTTTTTTTAGCATCACAATGGTCATAATAGGAGTACTTAAAGAGAGAGCGTGTAGTCGAAATAATCTTTAAAAATATGAAATCAGTTACAATTAAGGCTCTGTTTGGATCAATAATCAAGTAAACATGCTTATGTATTCTTAGAACACAATGTTTTGTAGTCAATATTGTTTATATAACCAAACATTTACTTAGTGGATGGATTTACTAAGAGAAATGCTATTGAGACTTCCTCATGTGTATGAACTTGAATCATGTCTTGCATTGTGCATTGAAGTTGGAGAAGATGGCCTTTTAACAATACCGTTCACTTACAGGTTCGTAGTTTTATACTGAATTGCATCATCGATCATTTCTTCTCAATTAATTGTCATTGTTAAAAGATATATAGTTATTTCTTTTGTTGTGGTACAAAGTTTCATATTGTAATTTGGTTGAAGAAGAATTTGCTTTTGCAGTTTCACAGTTAAAGAAACATTTTATTTTTCGTTTATATTTAATGTCATTAATATAGAAGCATAGTGGAGCAAGGGAAATGGTGTTCTTTTGAAGTGTTGTCCGTGATCAACAATTTTAATAGGTACTAATTTCAACCATATACCGATAATTTGCTTGATTTTTTTTTGTTTGTAACCGCCGTTCTCTGTAGACACAACCGCCAATGGAATCTCCAATTTAACTGTCAAGGGAAACACCTGTGCTGGTCCTATAAAACTTGTGGCAAATCAGAATCCAGTCTTTTGTTCAAACAGACCGTATGGCAGTGCCCATGTTCGATGGGGTCTACTCCACAAAATGGGCCTCATGATATAATATACAGTTTTGATGGGGTCTACTCTCCAATTTCATTTTTTAAATTTGCTATTGTGTGATCAACTTGTTCACGTATGTATTCTCTCTCTCTCTCGCTTTCTAAGTTCATTTTCTTCATAACAAAATTGAAACTTTTATATTCAAGTTTAGTTTTACATTCTGTTTATTTTTTCATTATTGTTTTCTTCTTGCTTGCAGACTGATGGACGTTTAGCTGAGATTTGATACATAATGATGTGCTGGATGGAAGTGTTGTGAGAAGAGGTAAAACTTTTTAATACATGGTATCGTCTATGTTTGTTAGTTTGTTTAACCTTAAATAAACAAACCATCAAACACGAACAATTAAACAAATGATATTTTTGTTCATGTTCATGCATTAAGAAAATGATTGTTTGTGTTCGAAAATGTTTGTTCGTTGACTGCATAAACGAATAGTTCACGAACATTAATAAACGAACATTGATGAATGGACATGGCTTAGCTAAAACCAATTTAACGTAAATATACACAACTGTATTAAACCATTTAGCCGGTAAATAAAGGGTTATGGAAGAAAATATTTTAACAATTTTGAAGTATTGGTTATTTCTTATAACTTTTAATACTTATTATTATGTTCTTTTTCATGTTATTCGTCACTATCTGTCTTATAACCTTTTGACAAGAATAATTTTTAATACGTATTTTTATGTTATTTTTTTTACGGTTTGGTTAGCTTGCCCATGTTCGATGTTGATTACGATCCAAACAAAAAATTATAATCTAAGCAATCATAATGGAAAGGGGTAGTTGGGTCATTAAGAACATATTCATTGAACTTTGGTATACATGATATTTTTAGTTTGGTTGGGTATGTATGAAATTAAAAAATAGAATTTTTAGTTTTGACTTTTTTTTCTTTTTAAATGGATAGCATGGTTAGAAGAGCTGCGCATTGCGTCCAGAACCGATAGAAAACACTCAATGTCGCATTTGATGAAAATTATGTTCTTTTTTGTTAATTTTGGTATTTTCGTGTTTGTACAGATATCTTGATGTAGGGAGAGGCATTGTTAGCCGCTTGCAGTTTGGATTACTTGGCTTAGGCATATAATTTGGTTGCAACAAGGGCTGTAGTGGCTGCGGGCTTAGTTGTATTAGCTTTTTTGAGAAGAGTTATCAACAGATACTTGTTTGTTAATTTCTTTTTTTTTGATAAACATGAATTTGATATAGATACTTATTTTGTATGATGACTCTATCATGTTAAGTTGTAATATTGAAGTTTTAAATCTATTTCTAAAGTTAAAAGTTTTAATGTCTTTTTCCCCAATTTATATATACTAATTATATGAACGGGTTAGTGATTTCCGTTATGATGTTTACATGTAAAACAAAGAGTTACAACTGATAAAATGACTTCACATTTGCAATATGGTGATGTAATAATAAAGATGAAATTGATTGTTCATTACAAAAAAAATACTATGAAACAATTTATGCTAATGAAACATATGATTACTACATAGATTTGAACTCTACTGGTTTTGTTGAAGAATCACTATAATGTCGCCAAGTACTTTGACAGTTTGACGTAGTGGGTTTTCAAGCTAATGGTGATCACCCATCACATGAGAGTCCTGACGAAGAAGAGTGGTGGTCAAACAATATATATGACGTAATTGAGGTGTAAAGCCTATGACAAGAATTGGTTTTGCCAAGATGCAAGTGGATGATATCCGAAATTTTATTTTTAAAATGTTACGTTTATAAGTGGTATTTTCTTATTCTTGTGTCTGGATATTTATTTTTAAATCATTATGTTTTGTGGGTAATGTTTTTTTTTTGTGTGCTTATTATTAATTAATTGAGATATCTAAAATATAGATAAATTATCATGATGATATGAATAATAAAGATAGCAAAAGTACTACACATTATATTATGAAATGATTGATAAACTAATTGAAAATGATTATTGTTGTGTAAATTGTCGTGCCATATATATATATATATATATATATATTGCGGTCCCGATTATATCGCTCAATCACTTTGTCGTAACCCACACCTAAGGTGTCGACAAGAAGGTTAACGAATTGCTAAATTAGGAAAAACCAATAGTTATGTTAAGGCGGAATCACTAACACACTAAATGTTGCTAACAAGACACAAATGTAACATACACACACTATAACTCAAAATATTTCTATTGATATATAATATGTCAAATACAAAAGGAAATCGATTAGGGTTTCAAAATGGAATGTTTTGTCCGTACGAGATAATGACAGCCATCACAATCAATATTATGTAGTGACTGTCAAAAGTTGTCACAAAGCTGTGTCAAGGCATGCCCTATTTTTTTTCTTTTATAGGCCTGCCCTGACAGCTGTCATTCCATATCTGGAAACCCTAATTATTCGTGCATAATAAAAGCTATTACAATAAATGCTAAGTGTAAAACAAGTCTTTAGGCAAGCTTGGCATCATGTATCATTGTCGAGCATACTTGGTAACCTTGAAGGGTGCTGGTAAACAGTTATCCAGGCAGACTTTACTTAGAATATTTTCAAAGAAAATATCCACCTAGCAGACTTCAATCATCTTGACTATATCAAACTTTGCTCAATATAATCCTACTAGCAAACTTTTTCTTCAGGAATCACTTAAACTCGTTGTTAATGATAACTTATTCAGCAATACAAAGTGTACCGGTGACACTGTAGCTTTGCTGGGAGTTGAACCTTGCTCGGAAGAAGACTTAACTTGTTTCCTTATTAACTTTCTTCAAACTTGTTGGGAACACTGTTTATTATGAATAAACCTTGCTAGATTTGACTTTAGCTTGGTTTTAGCCAAGGGTTTTCAAGGAAAGCAAACTTTGCTTGACTTGAAAAACTACCTTGCTAGACAAAGTGAACCTTGCTTGGATTAACACTTAAGAAGACTTCAAAATGATAACTTTTCTCGGAAGGCAAAATACTTTGTTAGGATAAGTAAAACCTTGCTAGGAGGTCTGAGCTTGCTATGAGTCCATACTTAGCAGTTTCTTGAGAGGCCGAGAAGTTTCCAATTTCCTTTAAGCACTTTTCTCTTCCCAACAATCTCCCCCTAGATTGGAACAACCCCAGCTGTACCAAAACACCTCTAAGGTTACATACACTTAGCCAAAATACACATCAAATTTCAAAATGAAAGTTACATATCATAATAAAAATATTACAAGGTGGAAATTCTGTACCATGGGCATTACAAAGCAAACCTAAGCTAGAAAAATAGTCTTATCTTCTTTAGCTTGAGGCCTCTTGTCTTCTATCCAACCTTACACTTACAGCTCTTTCTTTAAACAGAAATAATTCCTATTGATGAGGACGATTAGGTGGCAGAGTCCACTTGTATATATCTCCCAAGTCATCATCATGCAGGAATGTCAAATCTTCATCCTTCTTTATGATGCCCAAGGCGAGTCCATCGGAGTTTATGAGAATGTAGGATTCATACTGTTCTTGATAATCAATACTTGCAATCCTCCCATTTCTCTGGACTTCATAGTTAGGCCTTGTCATCTGCCTCCTCATGTTGATACACTCCATCATATTCGCCAAAGGGTTTTCGTTCTTCATTTTTGACATGTAGTCAATTTCAGCATATCTTATCTCCCTCATCCTCTTTGTTCTTTTGTTTCTTTCATATTTAGAGAATTCCCTCTTCCTCTTTTTATTCAACATGGGAAATCCCTTCCTGATTCATTCTTGAGATGTTTTGATAATTTTTTTTGCTGTCTTCCTACAAAGCTATGTCTGTTATGATAATCAAACAGTTCCATAGTTGCCATCTCAGCCAGTTGTTCTCTTTTGAAATATGCAAAGTCATCCTTGAATATAATTTCTTTCAATTCTCCAGTTTTCATAATCACCTTCAAAGTATCAGTTAGAGAATCTGCAGCTCTGGTCGTAGGAATTGGGACACTTACAGCTGAGGGCCTAAAAATAGTTATCTTCTTAGGTTTATTGGCCCTTACATGCCCAAATGTTTTCTCAAACATTGCAGATACCATTTCCACTGGCATCATCATCAAATCAAGAAAATTTTCACCTCCTTCTCTAGATAGTCTGGTTATCATACCCATTATTCTCTCATCACCAAGTTGACCAGCAGGGATAAATCTTTCTCACCATTAATACTCTATTGTTCTTTCCTAAATTAGCAAGTCGTTAACCTTATTGTCGACGCTATATATGTGGGTCACGATAGTGAGATATTGAGTGATTGAGCGATATATTGGGGTCCGAAAACGATATTTTGTTGGAGCATTATCATCCGTGGTAATACACGAGATAATTCAACTACTCATGTTTACATACATTTATTCGTTATTTAGTTTGGTCGGTTAAAACATCATGTAACGCTCATGGGCCAACTAACTTAATTGTATTGTTGATATGTTATTTAGATGGGCCAATAAAATGTCATGGACAAGCTCATGGAAAGCCCAACTCACACATTCGTTTTGTTATGGTATGCTAACGAGTTGGGAGATTAAATGCCATTAAAAGCTCATGGGAAACCCAACACATCGAAAACCATTCGTTATTTGTTTATTTGTTTATATATTTGATTTCATTTTAAACAATCTATAATTTAAATTAATTACTCGATTAATCAGCTACTCAATGAATAAAGACTTATTGATTCGATCTTTTCACATACTCAAAAACATTTTTATCCTCATGATTAGACATAAATCATTCACTCATCAAGTCCCAGTTATCACAAGTCAGTTAAAACTATTTATATTCTATCATTGGATTGGTTTTTCTCATAGTAATATTATCACATTCACAAGTTATCAAAAACAACTAACATATTATTTTGGTTTGACTCATACACATCTCATCCTATTCTTAAACTAACAAATAATTTCAATATCATTATTACACGGTTTATTAAACAACTGGTTTTCTCATACTCATGTTATCACATTTTCAACAATAAACCATATTTCTCATATTCATGTTATCTCCCGCACGATGGGACTCTGTTACCCTATGCCTTCACGGGGCTGATTCATTTTCATCTTCTTCCTCGTCCTGGTCATCAGCCTCGTTGTTGCTCAAAGCTCCGCCAAAAAAGGTCTCAGTTGAACTTTAAATGCAAACCTTTCCTCCATCCATGCCATGAGCTTTTCTTGCTACACTTCCCACCATGCTATGACGTTTGGTGGTAACGGGGTTTGTGGTTCCTGACGTTGACGGAATCTGGTGCTATCTGTTACCGTGAAATTATGCAGAGGGTTGGATGTATTAACGATGCCCCCACCCGTGTTGGTTGAGACAATGTCTTTTGCCGGATTCACTCGTTGTAGGTCCACTAACGTTTGTTCCACTTCAGGTGTAGGTATTTTACTACTCATTTCAGCTTAAGGAAAATCTGGTTCATACAAAATGCACGGATGACGCTTATGAAGAAACATTATTTAACTCTCGGCTTAATTACCTAGTCGTTAGGTTAATGTTTTATTATTTTTCCACGGGGGTTGCGTATAATATGGCATATATGAGTAGCTTCACCTACAAAACAGAAAACCCTGAGCTCGTTACGAGAAGGAGATGGAGGGTGTTTTCTCGTAAATATAATTTATTAAGGGAACACTAGTGAGAATAAGAATAGGGAGACTGAGTATGTGTAAATATAATTTATTCGTGGAACACTAGTGAGTATTCTCGCGCAAGAGTTGGGGATCCTTTTACCTTTAGATGTAGGGGAGTATTTAAAGCCAGATAGAGAGAGAAATAATGTATGGTCACCTGCCATGTTAGGAAATCTAGCAATCAGGAGGCTTGCACGTGCTTCAGGGAAGTTGGTGGATAAAGTGATTGACTGATGGTGATGTTTGTACTATGTAGTACGATTGACCATGTGTTGTCAATGTCTCACTGGTGGGAGCCATTTTGAATAAGATACTTCTTTTTTGTACCATACATAGGAAGATCTTCGGCACCACTCTACCCTAGATGTTAAGGAATGTTTTGCGACGTACATGACTTCTGCTGTCCTTGTTGACCGTTTTCTTAGGAAAGTGTTGGAGCCCCCAAGTAGTGGGCCCGCTTTGGTGAAAGCTTGTACAACTAATAGGTAGGTATGTGACCCTACATCTTCAATACCTGAATTATACAGTCGTGGATGGACAGCAAGGCTATCTTTGGTAGCGACACAAAGAACCATAAACTGAGAGCAGCAAACCGAGCGACGTTATTTTTATTAACCTAAACATATTGGCTGGCCTTTGGTATTTCACATACCGCCAAACCTAAATTTTCATCTTTAATTTATTTGTAAAACGGAAAAAACAAAATAAAAGTCATTCACGGGATTGATTTTTTTTTTTTTTGCTACACATTTTGCCTGGCCTTTTTGAGTATTTTACATACCATGTTCTTTAAGCACAAACAGACCCTATTAAACATTAGCGAATGTAACTAGACACTGACATATACAAATAAACATATACAAACACAAAAGAATATATATTAATTTGAGAATAAAAATCATTAAATAAAAAAAATCACCTAAAACCCGAAAGAACACCGATAATATAAAAAAAATCACCAAAAGACTCTTCTCAAAGATCATTACGAGCCCTCTCCTATCATTTTTATTTTGAAAAAATTTCATGGTGAATCAGGATGAAGCTACTCTGCCTTTCGGAACCCAAAAAGAAAGCCGGGTTCTTGGGAAGCTATGCAAAACCTGAAAAAAGGAATCTACGGTTTATAGATCAGAAAATTACCACAAATTGAATGAAAAGTGGAATACTTCGCATCAACCTGGGAGAATTAGCCGATACGGTAGGCGTCGGCTACCTTCTTACTAACAACATAGCTACGTGCTGGCACTCAATTAGTAGCGCTGGCACGTCACTCGGCCATCCTTGACAACCGTTTGAGAGTTCTAGCATGACGACGGCCTTAAGGGAAGGCGGTAAGTGGCCATGGTAAGCAGCTTGTCCCGGCTCCGTAGAAAGCTTTCTTTACTCAAGCAAAGTCGAAGCAAAACCTTTCTTTTCTTATGATTAGAGAGAAGGATCACTCCAAAAAACTAAGTTTAAGCTACAATTCGCCGTCGCGTCCCTTTTTAAAGATCCGGGAACATGGTCACTACATCTCATTGCAATAAATCTAAATCTTTTTGTTATGTCATATTGTCATATTAGGTTCTGAAGGTATATATTGGATTGTAGTGAATCATAATAGATAAATGAGCAATAACATGACGTATGTCTTAATGGTTCATACTAAGACTTGATAGGACATGATTACCTATATTGAATCTTACTATATCTTAATGGTCCATGAAGGGTTTTATTATGTTATATTTTGTTTAAAAAGGTTATATTAGGTTATAGTGTATCATATTAGATGTAACGAGTAGTAACACATCATATATGTCTTGATGGGCCTTATTAGGCCTTGATAGAACTCGATGGACCATAATGTGCCTTGATAGATCTTAATGGACCACGAAGGGTTTTATGTTGTCATATTAAGTTTCAAAAGGTTATATCAGGTTGTAGTGCGTCATATATGTTTTAATGGGCCATGATAAACCTTGATAGAACTCAATGGGCCATAACATGCCATGATTTTTAATAGACGATGATGAGTTTTGCTATGCCATACTGGATTATAATGGGGCGTATTGGGTCATATTAAATGTAATGAACAAAAACATACATACATGCATGCGTGCATGCATACATACATACATACATACATACATACACACGTACATACATACATACACAAATACATACACAAATACATACCAATCAACTGTTTTTGGTTCCATTGTCGATTCGGTTATTTAAACAAGTTTTACAGTAATTACGACTCCTATTCAGTTCTTTTGTATTTTAGTAACTTAATTTTGTGATTTTTTAAATATTCGACTTTTATATACTGTTTTGGATTTAGCAACCTAATTATTAAAGTAGTTTTACGATTGTTTCTTGACTTCGCTACAAATTGTATTTAATTATTTTTAAAATTGTGATTTATGGATTTAGCTTTGGATTTTGCTACAAAAATTTCACTAATTTCATTATTTTGCTACCAATTTTGCCATAAACTTTATTTCAGAACTTTCTCACTATTTTCATTTTCTCAAGTTTGCTATGGATTTTCCTACAAATTTTACTAAAATTTTTTATTTTGAATGTTTAAATATTTGTTTTCATGTTTTTGCTACAGATTTTGCTAACAATTTTATGAAGTCGTTTTTTTTCTTATTTTCTAAAGTTTGCTACGGATTTTGCTACCAATTTTATGAAGTAATTTTTATTGTGCTTATTTTCTCATGTGTGCTACGGATTTTGCTACATATTTGTTTTGCTACGATATATAAATAGTTAGATCATAGAAAAATGTTTCCGTAGCTAACACGTAGCTACTTCATAGCTAAATTTGCGACCAAATGTTTCCATAGCAATTAGTCCTTAGCTAATGCCTATTTCTATAGTAGCTTACGACCCTCAAAAAAGTGGGCAATTCTATTTACTATAGATTATCACTCGAAGATTGTAAAACAACTTAACCACATCAAAGGAACCAAGGAGCATGGAATCATTCACAAAGAAAGAAGGCTGCAAAATAACTATTAACATGTTATAGTGATAATAGTTATGGTATAAAGGCTTATAAAGGGAAAAAAAAGGCACCATTAGACTCGTATTCTACATTAGAGAGTCGCATATAACCTGGTGTACATCAAAATTCATGGTGGCCAAGAAATTACATGTGACACTACGACCAAAGCATATGCATGGAGTAATAGTGAGTCAGAATGAAGAAAAGATAACATTATAATGGTCATATTTCAGTAATAACACTTTCGAATAATTCGGTTTTTCATAAAGGAGAGCAACCACATAGACACATGTTATCATTTCATTAGAGAATGTTTTGCGGAACGATCATACCAGTGTGGAGCATGTCAGCAATGAACTACAAATGGTGGATATTCTAACAAAGACACTTTCAAGCCTCCGGTTTGTTCTCATTGGACAAATGCTCGGAGATTAAGATCTATGACAAAGTGATGCTCTTGATCAACGGGATTGAATGAAGTATAAAGATAATACTATGTTTTTGTTGTAATTAGTATGTAGGTAAAAGTCTATATCTAGTTTCAATAATGTAAGCACGGAAACAAAATGTAAATTTGTCATGTATTAGGGTCGTTGTAAATAAAACGGTTCGTGATGTATATACACAATGGGTCATGATGTCTATATAGGGATCGATAGCCATGGTCAAATAACTTTAGCAGTTTACAAAATTCAGATTCAATAGTGTTTTTTCGTTGTTTTCATTTTCTTAATTGCATCAACCGTTAATTTCATTCTATTTCTTCTTATTTCTTAATTGCACCAATAGTTACGATCATCAATATGTGCAACACTCCCATCCCTTTGATAGATTACACTTGTAGATAAGAAATTAGGACCCATGCATGACCAAGACATAAAACGACACAAAATGAACATATGACTGTGGTGCCCCATACATATAATCTACCTATATCATATTTGCTATTATCTTATATTCTTATTCACTTTATCAAATTATTACTTTTTTTTCATTAGTTCAAATTTCAATTGTTACATCTAAAGTTTAAAACCATATGTGACTTCTTTTATAAATATCCGCCATAACCGAAGTGACTAGATACCAAGAAAACATGCTGGTTTCCTTAAGCCATATCTACATGATCATGTTCCAAACTTGTTTATATTTACAAACCAACATATATTCATGCTCTTATTTGAACCGACCAATATCCTTTTATTCATACTACTAATTCATTATCAACTCTCTATTGGAAGGCCATTCTGGTTCCATGCAGCGTACCCGCCCGCTATGTCCGTCACACCAGTAAAACCCTGCAACAAACACAACCCCAATTTATATATGTGTGAACATTATATAACTCATTATTATTATTATTATTATTATTATTATTATTATTATTATTATTATTATTAAACATCAAAAATTCTTTCATTTGCACTTACAGAAGAAAGAAGATCGGTGGCAGCCATTAGAGATCTTTTGCCCAATTGGCATCCCTGTATAATTATGTGTATAATATAAGTAATTATTAAATAATAAATATTACAAATACGGTACGGTAGAATTAGGGTTTGATACAACGATGATTCTCATCATCTTTCCCGAAATGGGACAATACTTCTTCCACAAAATTCAGGTTTTTTGTCATCCCTGCCAACAATAGCAGTTTGATAAATACCATAAAGAACAACCATATGACCTAGATGTTTCAAGTTAGGTCAGAACTAATTAGTAATTAGGAAACCATGAATTCAAATATTTAAAACCTTTTTAGGTAAATAATATTCTGCAATAATATTTAATAACAAGCAAGTAGGGTGGCGGGCTAAATGAGTTTAGACTAGGGTCGGTGTTGTTTGACAACAATTCTCGGCCTAACAGTTGACTATGGTTAAAAATACACTAACCAAACGCAGCCTAATTACCTAACTATTTGTATCTTATAGTTTCAATATATTTTCTTTTTTTATCTTTTTATTTTTTATTTTTTCTAGTAGTACTAGATAAGATATCAACCATGCGTACTGATTTTTTAACACTTCAAATATAAGTGTCTTAACTACGTGTCAGAAACACTATCAAGAATGAAACCTACCTGAAAAAACCCCATAATTAGGTTTTCAAACCTAAGGTGATAGTGGGAAATCTACTACGAGAAAAACCCCTTAACAAGGTTTTCAAACCTAAGGTTTTAAAACCTTAGGCTAAGAACCGTCATACCATATTTGATATTTGAACCTAAAGGTCATCTACCCAATGGATTTAAACTAAACTACCTTTATCAAATCATTTTTCTAAATCACAATACCTTTTTATGTACTCATTTTTTTATAAAACCATTAATACTCTTGAGCTTATTAAGGGGGTGTTTGGCCTAGCTTTTTTAGCAAAACTTATAGCTTTTTTAGTTTTTTTATGTACTCATTTTTTTATAAAACCATTAATACTCTTGAGCTTATTAAGGGGGTGTTTGGCCTAGCTTTTTTAGCAAAACTTATAGCTTTTTTAGTTTTTTTTTATAAAATAAGCTTCATTTGGTGTTTGGTTTAGCTTTTTTAGCTTAGGCTTATAAGCTTATATAAGCTAATTTGTAGAAGCTTATTTGAAGATGGTTATTTAGCTTATTTGAAGAAGCTTATTTGTTTAAGGGGTAAATTACTCATTTGCTTTCAAATGGTGATGGATTAATAATTCTCTACATGAATATTCCAATGGTGTGAGATCTAATCCCACATCGTTTCAAACAATGATGTGGATAAAGGTCGGACGGCGTTCTAGATCAAAAATTTTCCGGCCAAAAGTTTTGACCATTTGTATCAAAACGGGCGTCCGGATATTGGATGGATGGCATGGCTGGGTGGTCAAACATCTCGAAAAGCCGAACTTTTATTTATTTTTTAAATTATATATATACATATTTTGAAATGATTATTCTGGCTAATAAATTTCAAAGTTTATGTCAAGCATTTAAATGTGGATGGTGTACGTACCTGACATCCAAATAACGGTGGCCCGCTTGATGAAGCTCATGAGCCACACGCACCGGTACCGATGTTGGGGTCACCGGGGTGGCATTCCCAGCCACCGTAGCCATCCAACTGTTTCACATGCATCACCGCCCCAATATTGTTGGTAAAATGATCAATTAAAGAAAAGACATAACTTTAAAACCCTCGAGACGATGAATTCAATTGAGTATGTTGTAAACACACCTGAAATTAAGCTTTCTGTTGCCGATTCCGATTTCCACGGATGCGCTGATCCGACAGCTGAGCCTTGGTTGTCAAACGCGAGGAAAATCTGGAACGCGCAGTTGAATTTACAAACAACATTATCAATTGGTGGTGTAATAGGTCCTCCCACCAAAGACGGTAAATTGTTAAGATGTTCAATCAAATCAACTTACCTGATGCATTGAGAGGGAGATAGATGAGGAACTGAGGAGATCGGAGAAGCAACAGCAATAAGTTTCATCATCATAATCTAAATAGTCTAATATTTAATTAAAGATAATATTGTATGAATACAAGTAAGTATGATGGATCGAGGAATGTGTGATTATATAGAGTGGAAGGAACTATTGTATATGGGACGCCATGATTTAATAATAATAATATCAGTTTTTTATAGAAACTAGAAAGTGTAAATCTTTTTTATTTTTGTTTAAATAATCATTTCATTTCCTTATATGTAAAAAACTTAAAACTGATTGAACAGTAAAATTATATATATATATATATATATATATATATATATATATATATATATATATATATATATATACACTATCTTATCCCACCCCCACCAAACTCCCTCTTCAAACACCAGCTTGAAACCCTAACACAAAATTCAAAATTCAAACACTGCAGCCTACCTTCTCTCTGCCGCGATGACGGCGTTTCTCACTTCTTACTCGATGCATCTCTCTCTTCCAGTTTTGTTAAGAGGTGTAAGAATAATTGATGACGAAGACGGATCAGTTGGAGCCTTAGAAGATTGACGGTGACGGTAGCTTTCCAACAGTGTAATCATTATGGTTCCATGAATCAGGTAAAAACCTATACCAAGATTCATTTTTCTCAGTAAATCAAAACCCGATTCAAAACTTTGTGTTAGTTTTCTGGCCCATCTAGGTTTAAGTCACGCTCCGGCGAGATGGGTTCTGTGTTGCTGTTGATGGTGCGTCTCAGTTGCATCGAGGAGATTATTCGATTTCTTGAGGTAATATACATTTGGATGTTTGGATTTCGTTTTGGGTTGTTCGATTTGAGGGTCTTTGTACAGTTAAACTTTGATTTTTGAACTCGATTTTCACGTTGCAGGACCGTAGCAGGTGTACTTCAGGTATTTTTTACATTTATTATCATTACTACATTACTTCAAACTTAATATAATATATTATTTGATCTATCATTGATTTTGTCATGTTTGTTGTTCATTTAGAGTGCATCAATTTTTAGGCAGTCTCAATTTTCTTCTAAAGTCGAACAATAAGTTATTAATTGAGATTTACAAACAATATAACATCATGATTCATATTGAAGATGTATCATCTATGCAATTGCTTTATATTTCCCTTTTCATTTAGCCATGCTATTTCAAGTTATGATTGGGATGTTAATATATCCTTTACCGGTCCTTTACTTGTGCAGGATGCTGGAGTACATCTTTCGTCAAATGTTTGTCGAGTAGATGTAGAATGAATAAGCGAAAGGAAACCTGGTGCATTGGTAATTTGTATATAAAGGTGAATTTTTTCTATGTTTTTTTTGAATCTGACTCTATGGTTAGTACCACGCACGGTTGGAACATGTATTTAGCTAATTTCAAGTGAGTTGAAAGGGTTTTTATATAAATAATGACATATTTTGGTTATGCTGGTTACGAACGTGTGTTGAAACTTGTCATCAAATATGTGTGGTACTATTTTGATGCATTACATGAACCAAGATTCTCTGTTCTTTTTTTTTAAAAAATTTTAATATTGATGGTTGATTAATCATTCATAGTTTACTACAATACCTAAACTGAAAGTGTTGACATGATGAAAATGACAGATTTACCCTCCGAATCAATGGGGAGAGTTTTGATGGTTTTGGGGGCCCTATAAAGCTGACTTGAATACAAACATATAGTCCGAGAAAGAGGTATATATTACATAATAATCAAACTAGGCTATTGCTTTAATAATTATGATCTTTGATTAAAAAGTTGAGATGACATTGAATTGAGACTGTCTAGAACAAATTTGGGGTATTTTTTATTGGCTTGTTATTCTTCATATTTAACCTTATTAACTTGAAATTGCAGGCCTTAACTATGGATTGGTAATTGGCAACAAAACACTTATAGAAGCATGCAAGTTTTTCTAAAGTTTAAACCAAAGGTATGCAAAACTGTAAATTGTTTTTGCTTCTTTGAATTGTATTTTTATGTTTTTATGACTAAATATAAGTTTATTATGCCGCTGCGATTAGGAACACGTTAACTCGACCTTTGAGAAGGATTAAAAGCCATTTAAAAGCCTTGAAGCATATTTATCAGAAGGGTCATTAGCCAAGTAGCCTCACCAGGTCTGTATGTAAGTGCTTTAGTTGTTATATATCTTTTTATGAAAGCATTTGGTCTACTGTTGTAATTTATTCTTTTTATAATCTTGATTACGAAGTTTGTTATTTATGTTTTTGAAAATGAAAAAAGTAATGTTTGATTGTATTAGTTTGTTTGAATGTTTTTACATGTATCCTTTAACTATATGTTTTGACTTTTGAAAGGTCCAAGTACACGAGGCATGGTTTGTGTTACCAAGAAGCAAGTTCAGGTGCAACTGTCATGGCAAAGCAGGTCTTAAGATCTGAAGGCAGCGTTAGAGGTTGAGTGTACTTTACCATCAACATATTTTCACGGAATAGAGGTAAAAATGATATTACCATATTTCCATCCTTTCAAAACATGACAGTTATGGTTTTTAAAACTAATTTATTCTATATTTGAAAAATATATAAAACATAAAACGAATTGCAGGGTATCATGAAAATATTGTTGGATATAATACTTCTGGCTTTGAAAATGAGCAATTATACGTGTTAATGGAACTCTATGATCATAATATATCTATCAACCATTCCTGCCCAAAAGGTAAGTGTTGGAGGCATGCATCAGGTTAGTTTGGTATATGCCACTTATGTAGCTTTATTACTTAAAATTCCTTAAGTTCAACTATAAAGTCATGGTGTTTGGTTATCGATAGCCAAGGCGTGGCATTTTATACATGAGAAACGGATCTCAAGTTGTTAATGGAAATAAGAAAACAAGAACCTGCGGGCCTTGCAAGTCGAGCCATTAAAATTTGTTGGTTAAATAAACAAGCCCAATATTTATTTAACTTTTATGTTATGTTTTAAATATATTTTTGAAGAATAATTATTATTATGCATAAATTATGATAAAATTATCTAATTGATAACGGGCCGGATTTGACCTTTGTAAGTTAAATGAGCTTGGGTTCAAATCGGGCCTAAAAATAAGTTTGTCTAATAGACGTGTCCAAGATTCACTCATTGAGCTAAATGAACAAATAATAATTTTATTTGATGTTTTAATTAATAAGTAGTGAACTCTGAATAATTTTGTGCAAATTTTAATTATAATTACTTAACAAAAGATTTGGGCTAAACCAAACAGAATCAAAATAGAAAACCCAAAAATTTAAAACTGAGCTACTACTTGCATTTTTTTAGCTTAATCTGTTTTAGCCACTACAAATAAACACAACCCGAATTGAGCCATCCGTCGCCAGATCAGTCAAAATAGTCAACTATCGTCTAAACGTATGACTATGTTCTTATATATTGTTATTAAAGTCAACTTGTTTGCATAATCCGGTTTAAAGTTATCAAAAGTATGATCGCCAATCACTATCAAGACCACCACACAAATGAGATTGCTGCATCTGATCGGTTCCGCTAACAGCAGGTCAGATGCATTTTGTTTTGTTACCAAATCTGCATTTAGGTACTATTTTGCCTCTTTTTTTTTTCTATGAGTTATGGGTAAAGAGATTTTGTTCTACAACAGTTGTATTTAACAGTTTTTGTTAGAATTTATTTAGATTATGTCAAGAACAAAAGTTTCTGTCTTTTTTGTTTTTGTTTTATGTCTTCATCTTGAAATTTTAGACAAAGTTTTAGTTTTCACAATATACTTTGGTTATGTATTTTTATGTGGCCCGTTTCGGCCCATACTTACCCAGACAAACCAAATGACTTCTTCTTAAAAAATGGCATGATGTGACCCAACTATGTCTTATCCGAACCATATTGACCTTAATTAAAAAGTGGGTCGTTTTGATCTCAAGGCGTCTTGTCCGAACACGTTTTGACATGTGACCAAATTAACCCCATTTAAAATGGCTCGTATTCTCAAAATTTTGAAGCATTAGAATTTCCCTTTGTTATAATTTTTTAACTGTGACCCATACTTTAAGCTTGAAACTTCCCACATTGCCCTCAAATCAAAAATTTATTTGATGATTTTGATGAATAACTTGATTCTTTCGGTCAAAGTCATAGGTCTCTCAAAAGACTACCATGAGCTAAATTGAAGAATAATGATACTTCAGATGTGGATGTAGTAGAAGGTATTCTTTCGAATGAGGATTTCCGAAGAATCAAAGAACTAAAAGTAAGTTTCTTTTTTACACCACAAAATGTAATTATGCTTCAATGCTAATTATAACTAATCTGTAAAAATAGGAAAAGAAGGAAGCAAAACTTGCATTGGCTATGGATTGTTATGAAAAAAATTCAAATTCAAAATGAGTGTACATTAAGGTTATGAGCTCTGATCAACTTTAGTTTGTGGAAGAAAGCTTTTACAAAGATCCTACAAAAATATGTGGAAGTATACATGTAATTTCTTTTGCCACCATAGATATGTAAGATCAGATTGATTTAGTTTTTGTCTGATTTAGATTTACAAAAATTAGTTTATGGTGATAAGCGGTATGAATTTTCCTACATCAAAGTTAATATGGCATTATTAAAGTTACATTTTGCATTTTGTACATAATCTGATTTTCATATTGAAAGTTGTATTCGAATCCCGCCGCATCGCGCGAGTTTCTACTAGTATATATATATAAAAGATGGAATACGCTAATGCTTATCGTATAAAACCGTACGCGACATTTGAGAGCGTCAATCTACACCTTCGATTCAGTTGCGAGCGGTTGAGAAGATTATGTGTATTTTAAGCGAGAAATGTACGATCGTCTTTTTGATTCGTAATCTAAATTTGGTAATTTGCGTATAAAAGTTTACGATCCTGATATTTAGCTTAATCAAAATCAATTTCTTATTTACGAAACAATTTTTGTTCTGAAATGATCAATTGAGCTCTCTTGAGTACACGAACCAGTTTTTCAATCGATTTTGTGATTTACGGTTTTGAAAGGGAAGACGATCGTGAATGTAAGTTTTTGCTCTGTTTGAACTAATCAACAGTAGATGTATACTACGTTTATAATCGTGGCAGTAACCTGTAAGTTAGTTTCTATGAGAATCATATGATAATTGATTAGTTTAGTTTACGAGCGTGTTCATATTAGGAGTGTTTTAACATGGTTGATTTTTTGTGTTTATACTATGAGCGTATTAATATGACTGATTATAATGTTATAAAATATGAGCGTGTTATGATCGTGTTCATATTAGGATTGTTAAAGTGGTTGACTTTATCATATGAGCGTGTTTTGAGTGTGTAGTTTATTTATTTTATCATATGAGCGTGTTTGGATTACTTTATGACGTTTGATTTGATGTTTATGTAGTAAAGATTTGGAGTTCGCAAAGGTGGATCTTACATGCATGATGGTGTAGTAAAGACCAAGTATTTTACATGTTGTAAAGAAGGTCACAAACCAGCCAAAATGTACGATTCAAAAGCTTATTGTAATGAATCAAGAAAGCCATATTATAAAATGAGGAAGAGACCGACAATTAGATGTGGTTGTAGAGCACATCTACAGTTAAAATATGTTGACAGTGTAATTTTTGAAGTACATGATTTTGTTGAAGGCCATAATCATAGCATGGTAGCAGATTCTAATATACAGTTTGTTCATTCTGCGAGGAAGTTAACACATGTCCAAGAGGAAGCTATTTATGAGTTGTCTAATCTGAACCTGGGACCTATTAAAGCGTTTAACTTTATGAGAACACAGTATGGTGGTTTTGAAAAAGTAGGTGCAACTAAAGATGATTGTATGAATTTTAAACAAGGTTTGAATTGTTATATTGGAGAGTATGACGCTGAGATGATTCAAAAATTGTGTGCGAAGAAAACATTTTCATATGATTATTCTTTTGAATATGATGTCAATGATAATCGTGAGTTAGTTCGTGTGTTTTGGGCTGATGAGATTTCAAAGAGTAATTATCTTGCATTTGGAGATATTATATCTTTTGATGTTACATTTAAGACTAACAAGTAAGTTATTGATCCATACAGTTTCAATATATTATTCTAGCGTATTAGGTTGAGTGTATGAATATGTTTTTTTATGTATAGGTACAAGATGGTTTTTGTACTGTTTACGACAATTGATAACCATTGTCCTAGTGTGACTGTCGGTGCTGGATAATTAGCTTCTGAAACTATTGAATCGTACACATGGTTATTGCATATGTAACTTAAGTCATTTTGTAGTGCACAGAAGGTTGTTGTTAATGATCAAGACCCTACTATGAAGCAAGCTATTGCATCCGTGTTTCCAAATACTAGGCATAGGTTATATATATGGCATATCATGAAGAAAGTTGCTGACAAGGTAACCTTTAACTGTGTTTGTTTTAAGCAGCTTAAATAATGAGCGTTTTACAAGCGTTTCATGGTAATAGTCTTTTTCGATATTAAATATGTGAGCGTAACAAATTCTATATATTGGTAACGAGGGTTTCATAAGCGTTTAACATTTTGTTATATCAGGTGGGAGCTGATTTATGTAACAACGAAGGTTATAAGAGTAGGCTATGTAATATTGTGTGGACGGATTCAATTAGTCCTTTTGAATTTGAGGAATAATGGCAGGCTATAATGGTTGAGTTTGAGCTTGACAAGAATAAATGGCTTAGTGATATGTATGAAATTAGATTTGATTGGATACCTGCTTTTCATAGAGACGAACCTTTGTCTGAATTGATGCGTACAACATCAAGATCAGTGAGCGAAAACCATTTTTCGGACAAGCTACAAATTCTCAGTTAACATTAGTTGAGTTTTCAACCATTTTGATTTTTGTATGGAGATACATAGATACAATGGCAGATGGTGTGATCATGATAGTAGGTACACGTATCCGCAGTTAGAAACTAGAAGTTATCTTGAAAGGGAAGCGGTTAGGATATATACAAGATCTATTTTTAATGATGTTCAAGATGAAATGAATCAAATTGTTGGTGGTGTTTCACAATTCAGTTCTTGTGAAGAAGAAGGAGGTTATTTGAGGTGTAAAATATGGGATTTTAATGCGTATGTTCCCGGATTTTTGGAGGTAAGTATGAGCATTTAGTAAGCGTTTTAGTTTAAAGTTGTTTAAACTTAAATTAATCATCAAGTGTTTACTAAGCGTTTAAATTGAGCTTTTTACATTTTCTTTTTTTAGGTTGTGATTAAGAAATATGGTGAGTTTGGTGAAGAATCTATTGCAACATGCTCCAGCAAAAAATTTGAACAATATGGTTTGTTGTGTCGGCATATTTTCTACGTTATGAATATGTATCAAGTCAAGAAATTCCCGAAAATATATATAAAAGATCGATGGAGGAAAGAGGTTGCGGTGAATATCAGAACAGTTCCAATGTCAGAGTTTGGTAATAATCAGAACAGGAAGATCAAAGAGATTTCAAGAGAAATAAAATACGCTGGTGAATACCTTATCAATAGTTATGTTGCAGATATCAATGAGTTGATTAAAATTAGAGATGAGATGAATTTGATAATTGAAAGGTAGTCTTAACTCGGTATGAAAGAGTACGTCCATCTAAAAGGGATAGATTTGCTGTTGTTTTAGGTTTTGAACAACCATCGGAAGTTACTGTTCATGTACCTACTCGAATAAGAAACAAGGGTCATGGCTCACACAAAAGAATTAAATCAAGGAAAGAGATAGCCATTAGTCGATCTGGGAAGAGTTGTAGGGAGTGTCAAATTTTTCACCAACCTGGCCACAACAGCAGAACTTGTTAAGCATTGCAGCAACAACAACAACAATGAATCCATAGTGAAGAGTTTTTAAGCGTTTCAGGCAATTGATTGTTTTAGATAGAAAGAGGTAGTCATTGTTTTATATTGTGGGTTTTATAGTCACCTTTTTTTACACATGCGTATCATAAGCGTTTAGATAAAACTTTTTATTTATTTATATTTTAAAACACGCGGGTTACACCCGTGGCAGACCATCAGACCATGCAAACTTACAAGATAAGATTTTTTTATAAAAAAAAAGAAAACAAAAAGCTAACATCATCAGACCCCATCAGCCCATATCACTCCCTGTTCTTGATGATCTCACGCCCAACTTCCTTGAACTCCATGTTGATTGACACTGTTGAAACCGTGTCAACCAAGGTACCATGCACGTAGTCGTAGCATGTAGTCTGTTGTTTTAGGAACTCAACAGTTTTTGCCTTGAACTCACTGTCTGGTAGCTCCGTTAGTTCGTCATATGCATCAAGAGTTTTGGATTTCTCTTGAATCACGTAGGCTTGTGAGTGTTTAAGGGCGGTGAGAAACTTCTCATCTTTTGGTTTCTCAAGATCCAACTTGGCTTTCACCATGCTTTTCACTGTTTTATCACATGAAAACATTACATACTGTGTTTTTAAGTGTTTTTGATTGTTTTTGTGTGATATGAATAACAAGAACGGATGTGTAACATATAGACATACTTTGGATGTCTATTAATTGTGGGTAGTTGAGATATAGTTATTCAATGTCATTTAGTTTTGATGTAGGCTATCATCATCACACAAATGTCATTTGATCTTGTAAGCATGTTTAAGCGTAGTATATATACTTTTTAATCTTTTTGGTAGTTGACATAGTGTAATTTAATTTAATTGATTTGATGTAGGCTATCATTACAAAAATTATTTTCCAATTTTGGCAGGTGAGTCGTAATAAATGTAATTAAGTTTAAAACTATATTAAAAATTAGTTTATTAACCAAATACAGTGGTTAGCGTATGACAAGCATATAAGAGCGTATAATGAGCGTCTAATAAGCGTTTTGTATTTTTTATTATGATTTTGGTCCGTGAAACTGCAGTTCATTTTTGTGTTTATAGCTCAAAAGAACATATACATGGAGCTATGTCGACTTACGTACGTCTCGTTGACTAAACGATCAAGTTATTATACCACGCCACGTATCATCCCCTCTTTCTTTCCATAGAGGAGAGATAACAAAAAGAAAAGATATAGTGACCGTGTCGCCCTCATCACAGAGAATAGGCTCATCACCAGGTCCAATAGACGTGAGCTGTCCTGCCAGACAAAGTTCTTCAGAAGGGGTAGAAAGCCTGTTCTTTTGGTACAAATCCTCTTTATTGAATGAAACTAGCTAGCTGTCTTTGAAGTCAAGTACTTAGTATCCACACATCTCAAAATCAGTTATAATGGATGCCTCATCATCATCATCATCATCATCATCATCATCATCATCATCTCAATCAGAATCTTTCAAGGAAGCTTTGAAGATGAAGATTGTGGAGCAGGTCGCCGCAGACAAACCTTGCCATGATAAGCTAACACATGAGTTTGTGATGTTTAACAATAATATGGATTACAGGGATCTTATTATGAATGTTCTTGTCAAAATGCCTGCTAGCACTATCCGAGATCTTACGGTTTTGTTTATGGTTGATATAGGGTAGAATGAGTTGGAACAGTTCAAAGTATTATCAAAAGCAATTCTTGAACTAAACTGCTCAATGAAATTGAAGTTGGATTTTCTCAAGTCATTATTAGAGCAGGGGCTAGTGGCGTGATGTGCTGAGAGTTTGATGAGCGTTCCAATGTTTTTAAATATTTTTATCATGTAGTATTTTGTGTGTGCTTTGGTAATAATAAATTTCCAATGTTTTGTTAGTTGATTTATACTAACATATGGCCATTAATTAAAATAGATAATAAAGTTTTAAAAGAAGTCAAATTTGTTGTTGCCTTCTTTGGAGTTCTTCAATCAACTCCGTCCTGGACAAAGCGGTGTCGTTTTTAAGTAAATTCATGTAGCTTCTCGATAAGATTATCTCATTTCTTGTTTAGATCTGACAGAAGGATTTTGCCCAAATACTTTGACCTCAACCTTTTTAGCTGATTCGCTTGTTTAGGACATTCCTTGTATAATCCGCACGTTCACGGTTTCTTCCCATCATATGTCTCCATGTGTCTACCCCATTTTCTGTTGTTCTCCATGCCATCCTTAATCTTGTGATTGGAGCCTCTTAGATTTGATCAGTAATGGGGTGATTGATTTTCTTAAGATACATTTGAAAGACAGTTCTCTAAAAAAAATTAAAAGCACATAAGTATTTCACAATTTTATTATAGATATTGTTGAGAGTTTGTTGAGCGTTTACCAGGATTTGAGGATACTTGTTGTATCTTTCTTCAAAAAGTCTTTTGATTGCATTTTGTTTGTCCTATGGCCTTTTAGACTTTTTATCAGCCGGTATTTCTTGATGTGCACTGTTGTCAAGCAACTCTATCACTCCTGTTTGAAGGTTGAAAGCCATCACATAGAAGTGATCTTTTTGTAGAATTGGCACGAGAAATATAGCAACTTCTTTCATTGTTTTGACCTCACTTCTCATCATTTGTGTTTCAATGTTGTCCGTAAACACTTCGAGTCTTTGTTCGTATGTGTGACCAAATGCCTCATTGTAATGGTCACTTGTCTGCTTAAGAATTCAAATAAGCATTTTGATAAGCGTTTAAAGATAATAGGTAAATTAAAGCATACCAGCAGTGTGCTTGTACCGAAGAGCCTGAATCATGATTCTGCAGATTTTTTCTTTTCTTCATAATTCATCAGTTCACAGAATGCATCAATTGCATTTGTTGTTAAATACAAACCAGGACAACAACTCTCAAAATCACCTTAAATGAATCTGTGTAAGTAGACTTGAAAACCTCTTCCCATATGTCTTCAAGAAAAAAAATATAAACTCTCAAATTATTTTTTCATCCTCTGTGACATTTCTGCAGTGTCAACCTCTTATAAAAGACATGGTGATTTCAACGCAGGAGCTAACTTTCTCTTTCTTCCTTCTTTCACCAACTCTTTGTCTTTATTTTCTTGTAATAATGATACCGGAGATGTAATTTTGGATATCATATTTGAAGTTGATGTTGGTGTTATGAAATTTTCACTTGGTGACTGTAAGACCCCAAAACCCGGGAGTCCTACAATTGGTAATCATCCCAAACATATTCAAAATAAAGGTCAAACTGACTTCTTAAAAATCCAAAATTTCATTACAGAGTATTCTTGTGGCGGAAATTTACTAAACGTCAAATTATTATCCTTAAGACATGTAAATGTAAATTAATTAAAAGATAAAGCCAGTTTCACATAATTTAAGAATCCAATTCAGAGTACTCTTGTAGCAGAAAAGTTAACGAAACATTCAAACATTATTTCTTTTTAAGACAAGAAAAAAAGTCATCTATGGTTTTCTTAATTATTAAAAACAGAAATGGGCTTCGACTAAAACTGCCTCGCGATCACGGGTAGTCTTGAGCACCTCCAAGCAGTAATCCCATCCACGTGCAACCTAAAAATCATTCTAACATACACGCAAAGTCTGAGCGAGTTTATGTTTTAATCATCAAAATATTTTAAAGACCAACAAAGGTGTTTAATGTATGACTTCCAAAAATGATATATAAATAACATCATAATAATACATAAATAACATCAATGAATAAATAAATAAATTTTCCCCAGTCAAGCACGTAACACGGGTCACATTCCATCAAGTCCAAATCACAAAGTTAAGGACCCGAATAAACTTCACCCCAAGGACAGATAAACTGTTTGGGGATTTTACATACATTCGTCCCAAGGACAGTCTCCCTGTCCTGGAACACTTCACCTTAACCCACAACAGGGAAATTAATGAATTTTTACATACATCACTTCGAACCGGTCACGACTTAACAAAAACATACACGTGGTGGCCACACACACACATAAACATAACATAAACATCAAACTTACAAACTTACAATCACAGATAGTAAAAATAACATAAACTATGCAATATCATTCAAATGCTTCAAAAGGGTAAAATCGACATAAAACGTGTATGCTAGCCCAAAACGTAAACAGTTAAAATGGGCATCATAAAACTCACCTGATATGAATCACATAAACATCACAACTGAATCCACTAGCTAATCACTCACAATCCATAAGCCTGTCAAGATAAAGCACACAACAATCACTAACTAGACCGACACGACTCGCTCACTATACGAGACTACCTAACTGGTTGGATTGACCCAAAGACACACCCAATATTCATATCCATCTACATCAGCCCTCGGAGTCCATAAATTACCCAAAACCCCCTTTCTAGTAAATCCCCACCAACAGTATCCAACTATTCTCGTTTTATGTTAATTGTGTCAAATTTCGTGCTTTAACGAACCGATTAACCAACCACCAACTAAATCAGCCCAATTTTGAGAATATTTGACTTTATTACAGCCTAACCATAAATATTTAACCACCCGAGTCGATGGGGTTTGAAATCTCATCATTTTCCACATTAACTCCCAATTAGCCGCTTTTTACACGCTATTATAATTCGATTAAAGGATCACCAACCAAACCAGCCCCTATAACCAAGAAAATATATTTCCTACTGCCCTTACACTAACAAGAGGATCCTCAAACTGATCGGGCCGATCATTCTTTCACACAACACCCGAAACAGCACAATTAACGATTTCAACACTCAAGAACCCTAGAAATCGGTTTTTAACAATTGACCTACTAATCAACTCCAATGATCACGAAATTTTTGTATGATATATTAGACATACCTGGGAATCTTTTGACACCAAAAACTCCAACTTTTGACCTCGGGAAGCGGGTCAAATGAAAATCCCTGGTTCTGGCCCTAGGTTGAAAACCGAAGCAATTGATCATCAAGGAGGCAACATATGAATGAAACGAGATTATGGGAGAATAGTACACACCTTAGTCGACCTCCCAAAGCTTGGAATCGATTTAATTCAATCAAAACCGAAGAGAAGTGGGGGCTTCTTGCTGCTTGGAATCGATTTGATTCTTGGTTTTTCTCTTCTACTTTACTAACTGAAAAACAATAACGACAAGTCACTGTAGCAGTTTACTAATTTTATTTTATAAACCAATGCATTTTTTCTGTGTCTTACCTATGATATCTTCTAGAGTTCTATCAGTGTTTATGAGATTAACATCATCTTTGGTTTCACATCCTATTTGTTCACTAGACTCCTGAGCATTTGTATGAACATGCACCATATCAGCTCCAAGTGAGATAGCTGTGAAGCAATAAGTGTGAGCGTTTAATAAGCGTTTTATGTTTGAATATGTTAACAAAAATTTGATACCTTCAGCTTCTTTAGAAATTTCACTACACACTGGAGGATTTACAACAGTGTCTTCCATCTTTCCATCTTTCAATCCAACTTGTGTATCTTTCATATAAAATATAAACATATTAACATGAGCGTTTTATGTATGAAGATAAATTTAACCATATTAATGCATTCCTTAGCCCATGCAAGTACTGTAGTAACAACTGAATCAAATTTATTATTCCCTTCTAGTTCTAATACTATAATATTTTCATCATTGTTTACTTCAGATTCATTAACAATGACAACTGCATTTGTCATATACGCTTTTAAATAATAATCTGAGCGTTTGTTGAGTTTTTAAGTTGTATAAAAGAAGTTTTGTAAATTATATACCTTCTTGAGCCCCCTTAACCCCTGTATTTACCACTACATCACCAACTCCTGCATTAGTAACCACTGCATCACCAACAGTTTCCCCATATTTTTACTTTTCTTCAGATAGAATAAATACTTCAGGAATATCTGGGATTCAAAATTTAGATATCAAAATTTGTTGAGCGTTTATTATATAAGTATATAGAATAGCACCACTACATTCTTCACCAACTATAGTATCTGAACCAACTACCGCATCACCAACTACAACATCTGAATGAACTGAATCAATCGCGACAGCTGAATAAGAGGTGGGAACTTTCAAAGATAAATAAACATATTTTTTAAAGAAGTGCATATGGTTGAAATTTGAAAGAGAATTAGATTATTTTATCACCTAAATTAAGGAGTGTGTTAGTTTTCATGGTCTCACCTTCTTGTGTTTTGGGAACCACATTTTTGTTGAATCTGTCTTCTCATTGACAACATTTTTCAAAGATCTTGTAATTAGATACATGTTTGTCCTTTCCTTCACGGACCAATTCATTGATTTCTGAGCAAAGTTTTTCAAATTTTTCCAACTTTTTATCCATTGCCTTATTCCAAGATTGTAAAATGAAAATATAGTTATTAATTGATTTAAGATATTTCAATAAATCAAATGTCTCAACTTCTCTTCCTTTGTTTCTTTTGGTGGTAGGTAAGCAGACATCCCAGACAGCTGAAGTGGGGTTAAATAAAAGTCAACCAACTCTTGCGTGTGTGTTCCCAATGGAATTTTCAAACTCAAATGTGAATACATATAATCATCATCATCAAATTCGCCTTTGGCATTGTGATCGGCATTATCTGTTTTTGTTTCACTTCCCCCATCTATCCCTGACAGATGTTATGTTATAAGTGTATCGTTAGAAGAAATACACATTAGAGAGTTTTTAGATGAAAATAACAAGTTTTGTTACCATGTTTTTGGTTGTCACCATCTGCATCAGGCTGATGCATCGCTTTGTCACCAGCATCTGCCTCACCAACTGCATCAGCAGGTTTATCAGCAGAAGCAATAGCAACTGTATTATCTGTAGCAGCCTCAGGAATTATCTTGTCACCGGTAGATGCAATCTCACCAGCAGTTGCAACATCATCTTTACCAATAGCAGTTCCAACATTAGCAGTTTCAGTTGCAATCTGAATCAATCCTTTGTTTGCAGTTCCAACATCAGCGGCCATACCAACCGTTTCAACATTCTCATACGCATGAGCGTATTCCTTGTTTTCAGAATCATTATCTAAATGTGTCCATTATTATACAAGTATCTATCCATCTTTGCAAGGGTTGTTGTTGTTATGTAGTTGACTGCATGTGTTGTGACCGGAGCCCCAAATGGACCATACCTCTTCTGGTACTCATGTGTGTAAAGCATTGCAAGAAAGGTTATTGGACCATTGTATTGTTCATTGATGTCTTTCCATTCTTCCTTTGTCATCTTCAGGTTTTCAATTACACAGCTGCACCGGTCCATATTTGGAATATCTGAGAGTTTATCGATTCCGGTGATGAATGGTTGGTTGATTGTTGCTGATTTTGTTATAAATCCTATACATGTGTTGAACAACACTAGGAAATTAATCTTAAACAACTCACTAATTACTTGATCTTCCGTCAACTTCTCTCTCACATGATTTATACTTATTCTTGTAGTCGGGAATTGATTCTTGAATAGATCTGTAGTTGCATCATCCCCCAATCTTGGTCTACTCTTGTCTAAAACTGGAATTTTACCCATTGGTATCCCCAACACTTCATGAACTTTTGCTGCTGTTATCTTAATAGCACGGCTGCTGATGTTCAGTTCATTAAACCGGTGATCATAGTTCGTTAGCAACCAATGCCCTAACATTGATGGAGTTTGGTTTACTTGTAATCTTAATATTGACCCAAATCCCATTTTTTTCAAACAAACTTTTGGTCAGAGTTCATAGCAATAACTGCATCCACAATGTTAAACGGTGCACATCTGACTCGTAACTTTCTGTCTATAAATTCACCAAAAGGTTTCCTTTGTATCCTTTCAGCTGGCTTCTTTTCTTTAACAACCTTCTTCCTTGGTTTTTGAAAGTCCGAGTCAGAACTACTGTCTTCTACCTCTTTCCTCTTCTTTGTTAAAAACTTGTTGATTGGAACTTTAAAGTCCGAATCAGAGTTTGCTTCAACTTTTTTTGTTTTAACCTTTCGCTTAACTGAATCACACATAAAACTCAGATTAATTGCATAGTTTCAGATGTTACAAACATCCCCAAACGCTTATCGAACGCTCTAAGACTAGATACATGTTAATTGGGCAGACACAGTTGTTCAATCATCACAAACATGCTTACTAAACGCTTATCAAATGCTTATCAAAGTCATAAGACTAGATTCAGGTTAATTGGACAGATTCATATGCTGCAATCATCCCTAAACCCTAAATGCTTATCAAACGCATGAGACTAGATTCAGGTTAATTGGACATATTCATATGTTGCAATCATCCCAAACGCTTATCAAAGAGACTAAATTCAGGTTAATTGGACAGATTCATATGTTGCAATCATTCCTAAACCCTAAACGCTTATTAAACGCTTATCATACGCATAAGACTAGATTCAGGTTAATTGGACATAATCATATGTTGTAGCCATTCCAAATGCTTATCAAACGCTTCAAATCACAGATTAATTGACAACGTAATAACCAATAATAAAAAAAAAATCATCCCAAAACACTTATTAAACGCCAAATCATAAGAACAATTAAAACCTAAAACGATTACATTTACACATTTTTGTCAAACGCTTACGAAAACAACAGTTAAAAATCTCTCTAAAACCTAAAACGATTACAACAATAATAAACAAACACCTGATTTATCGGTAATCTGAGGTTTATGTTGTTTTTGCTTTGATCTTCGTTCCTTCCTTGAAGCAGATGAGTTAGGGTTCTTCTTTTATCCATCTTCATTACGATTGAATGTATTATAGTTCAGTTGATTCACAGTAGTTTTCTGAGTACGCTTCGTCACCGGGATCAGTTGATTAGAGGTTGATTATTGCGAGTGATTTTAGGGAGAATAATGGAGACTATTTGACGATCTTACCCTTTATGAAGAATAGAGGCGCTTGTTTTAAATTTTATATCGGACGCTTGAAGTTGTCGCGTACGGTTTGTACGATAACGGATTAATGTACAGTAACCGTCCTCTATATATATTAATTTAAAAGTTACAGTTTACTCACATTTTGCTAAGTGCTGTTGTATTTTAAGCGTGGAGTACAAGTCCTTGAAGCCTTTCTAGTTTTGCACATGAGAACTACCTTTCCACTGCTTCTCTATGTTCCTAATCTTTCTTCTTCCTCAGAGTTATGATATGCTTCACCTTTTCAAGTTCAATTCGTGAAGAACTCTTTATCGATACTCCCCTTAATGTGCGAAATCAAACCCTAATTTGCAATATGAACGATGATTGCTGCAGTTTTAGGGTTCATTCGAAGAATGGTAGCCTCACTTTTCTATCTCAAACAACATGCATCAGTGATAACGTCAAAGTGTCGAAGGTTCCAAAGAAAAATAATAAAACCCCTAACATTCACTATTTTACTTCATGTTCTCTCTGATTTTGATATGGACGGCTAAATCGATGTTTGTAAGTTTGTCGACTTATTGTCTATTGATATTCATTTTGTATATGTGATATATACTTTTATCACCATTTATCTTTTTATTGTTATTTTCGTTTCAGTTCAAAAGCAAAGAGATGTAGTTCCACCATATCAGAGATTCCGATGATGAATATAATGACCAACATGTCTTCATATTCGAGGTTTTCATTCTTTTAGGTATGACTGATTGTTCCCAACTAGCGATATATACTTATTGCGTTGTGATTTATAGGATGATAATGGTTAGAATAAGATGACTATGACGAAGACACAAGCATTGCTGCTGCAAAAAGTAATATCAATTTGCTACATTCACTTTATAACTTTTCTATAGTCATAACTTTTATGTTAATCTTGAGTAGTCTGTTATTACATATAGCTTATAATTAACATTAGAGGTAAGTGTTTGAAACCTCTATTAGCGTACGATCGTAATGTCGTTTATTAACGAAACTAATAAAGTGGCAAAGTTTTTTGTTAATTTAGTTAAGTGAACAAACGTAAACACATGTTCCAGTAATATACGTTTGTTTATATTTGTTTTCGTTTAAGTATTCATATACTTCATTTGTAAAACGCCCTGCTTGCGGTGCGCACATATAATGTATATATGTGTGAACCCTTGGGTGGGCAAAAGTAAAATTGCACTAATTTTGACGTTATTTTACTAATCACGTGAAAATAACGTTAAAAGTGGCGGAAGGTTAATCAGGCATCATGTGGTGGCGTTGATAGCCGAAAGACAAGGGCACATGCACCAATCAGCCGGTGTCCCGAGGATTGAGTGTTATGTGTCTTATGTCCAAGGCTTGATTCAAAACTACTATCGAGCCGGGGGTCTCACCGGAAGCAGCCTCTCTATCCCTATGGGATAGAGGTAAGGCTGTCTACATCTTACCCTCCTCAGACCCTACCATAGCATTGCTATTGGTGGGATATACTGAGTACGATGATGATGATACTTCATTTGTAAGAGGTGCTAATTGGCTGGCCCGTAATTTACTAATGATCTTTTTTTTCATTTAGATAAGGTTAGTTTAGTAAATTCGTCATTTTTTTTTATATATTTTCCCTGTTTTTAAAAGTTTACTGATGGCCTCATCTCTATTTTGGTGTTTTGATGCGGATAAGAAACGTAACTGCTTAAAATCCATCAACTACATGCCCACTACTCAGGTTGAAGTTACAATTCTTGATCCTTTCACTTTTTTATTACTATATTTTGACTTTTAGTTATATGTTTAATGGTTTAGATAGACTCTGACACAGTAGAGAGATGGACCCATTTGATGAACTAGATCATCTTCATGAACGATATATAGATTTCTAATTTGTATAAACAGCTGGTAAATGTAATTGATAAATTCTTGGTTAATATTGCACACACTCCATTGGTCAGCGCTGTTTTTGTTTATATGTTTTAACCTGTGCCTATTTTTTTGTCACAACTCAAACTAAATGTTTTGATTAATTGGTAAAACCTTCTTTTTACAAGTTGAAACGCATAGTTTAAATAGCGGGTCATAACTCTGATGCAACTCCAAACAAAACATGGCCTACTTACAACCTTTTCAACAAAGCCATGTAGGCTTCAGTTGCAATGAATATATGCATGTAAAAACAAGAAAAAAAACATATGCATACTTCATGTATTTGTATCTATGTAGGTTCGTCAAACAATTTCAAATTGATAACTTATAAATATTTGTGATACTACAACTTGCAGCTACGCGTCCGGGCCGCGAAGCGTGGATACACATCCTAGTATATATTTATTTTGTAAAACTAAGTCAATGGAAGTTTCGCCCTAATTTCAGCTGATTTTCCAACGTCTAGATTATCCAAAATATTAGGGGTCCATATATTAAATTTAAGCTCACGCATGAAACGATCAATTAGAGTTTCAAATTGGTGTACACCAAACATTATATTTGGAACTTTTTTCTTCAAACGGACTAATATTTTTTACTTTCTTGACCCGTGCATTTAATTTAATAAAATGATTCAATTACAAGAAAGGTGAAAATAAATAGGTAACAAGCTACGCTGCAACCCCCCTTTAAATAGTAAATCCAATCCTACTGAAAACAAAATTACAATTGTTTGATGTTAATATGTTACTGTGCACGGGCGTACTAATGAAATTATTATATATTAATTAGCAAAAAGAAGTCACGCATACTTAATTTCCATACACTTAGGCTTAGATAATATGGTTTTACGAAACCCTCGAGTAATCAGAGGACTAATTCAGCTCTCTGGCACCATTTCTTCAAGTAGGTCCGTGGATATTTTCTCAATAAGTCTAGGTTAATTCAATCTCTTTAGTAAACCATAACCCTATCGTTATGTTTGTATCACAACATTGTAATTCGCTTGATTCGGTCGTGGTAAATTAGATATTGGATCCACTGCTTTATTCTGTTCCACTGACCTCATGATGCATAAAATAAGCCGATCAATTTGACAAGTAATTGGCTCATTTTTCATTCATCTAATGGTGCATATCTTGAGTAAGCAGTAGCCTACCAAGCATATTTCAATGGTAAGAAAAAGCCTCACCCCTGAAAACAGTTTCATAATCTCTTGAAAAAACAATTCCAAATAAAACTTATTGAAGAAACACCGATCCAATCCTCTTAACGGGTCATGGATCTAATGAGTCAACCGGGTAGGATACAATAACAACCAACACGATATGAGCACAACTTCCCAAAGTCCAGTGACCGGAACCTGCGAAACAGACACCGTGAGCTCGTTACGGGAAGGACAAGAGGGGGGGTCTTCCCGTAACCACCCTCCGGCGTGAGAATAAGTACTGTTCTGACGAAAAGAGAGTACTAGAGTATTGAGAGTAAATACTTGAGAGTGAATGTGTATCTCGTGCAGATAGAGAGGGTATTTATAGCCGAAGGATGTGGGAATTGTGATTGGGCCAGCTGTCCATTTCTAGAAGATCTCTCATAACCGTTTGGACGCGTGTCTCCACGTGATAGGTTGAGCTATACGTCCCATGTGCATGGGTATAACAACCTGGACATGCGTCATTCTATGATAGGACAAGTTGATCCCTGGCCATGTGTACGGCTATAACAACCTGGCTAGGTGTCCTCCATCCATTGGTAGATGAGTCACGTATTCTTCAAGTAACAATCGTGGTATATTCTTCCAGAAGGTAATTGGTTATTTATAGCTGTCCTGTTGGCATTGACTTCCGGTCAATCTTGGCGGATAGATGTGCTATCATGCGGGTGGCGTCTGAGGATGTCTGGATGCTTCCGTGTGTGATATGAGGATGTTCTTCTTTTATCATGTTATGTGGATGATCCATATGTTCCGCGGGTGGCATGTGAGGGATTCCTTTCCTACCCGCGGGTGATACTTAAGGGTATTTAGGCCTTTTTGGTACCCTACCTCTATAAGCCCCCATAGTCCAGTGTTTCTTCCACGTGCAGTTTTTATGCTGGTGAAATTTTGGACTTAAAATAAATTTGGGGGTTTTTGAATTTTTTACGGCAGTAGAAATATCTTCTGTTGTAACTGTGGATAATCATGAAAAAGGACAAGTTGACCACTCGTAGGCGCGTGGGCAGGTGATAGGACGTTTATGCCGGCTGTCACTGTACCCAACAGTGCACCTTTTTCCTTTTTCGAATTTCCCACGTGACGTGGCGATTGTTTATTGGATAGTGAGTTTCTCTCTCCACTGTTCATATCCCATCGCATTAATTGCGATGGGTACAAATAGTGGAGATTATCTTCTTTTCGAGGTTTACTCGCTATTGATTTCCTTGAATTTTCTTTGTTTTCTCTCGATTTATCTAGCCAATATATTTGATTTTCGTCACGATTGCTTGTTGCTTACCATTTATAAATGAATCAATGGCTAGTAGTGCAAGATCTCTGGTACCAACTATTGATGCTGCGGAGATTAGATGAGATGTTACTGAATACGAAGCGTTGCTTCGTATTTATGGAATCCCACCGGAGTGGGGACCCGAGTTTCCTGCTGCCGGATCCGTCGCCAGTAAGCCTCCTGCTGGCAAAAAGGCAGTTTATGCCGACTACTTTGTTTATGCCAACCTTCGGTTTCCGATAACCAAGTTCTTTATGAAGGTTTTAAGTGCGTGTGGTGTTCATTTATCCCAATTGCATCCTCTCACTATTATGCAAATTCGACATTTCGAATTTTTGTGTACAGCGAAGGGTATGTTGCCTCGGATAGACCGCTTTCCGGTGTTCTATCGGATGGCTAACCGCGGTGGGTGGTTTAAGTGCTACCCATGGAAGGCAAGGTTATTGGTATCGTGCCTAAAGGAGGTTCGAAAGGTTGGCACCACAAGTTCTTCTGGATTTCAGAGGACGTCGTCCAGTTGGCGAGATACTTCAGGAGGTTGTTACAGTTCCTTACGAGAAACAGGAGTGGTTCTGCACCTTGGTGATGGAACCATCCCCCATGCGGGTTCTGCTGGAAGAGGCTCTGGTGTGGGCGGGCAAGAGCCGCCTGTGGCCATATCCTAATTTAGAGCCTGTTTTGATGGGCATGAACGAACGTAAGTTATTTTTTCTCTTTCCTCTCTTTTGCCTTCTTTAGTAATCGACTTATTCGACCCTTTATGTGTTTTTCAGGTGAAGGGCCCATGCTAAAAGCCCTTTTCGATAACCGGGGCTGCATGGCGAAATGTATTCGCGAAGCGTAAGAGACACCTGTCCTGGAGAGGACGCATTGTCAGTTCCTCTTCGCTACCAATGTGCCAGTTGAGCCTGCGACTTCGGAGGCGATCTTTCAATTAGGTGCGTACCCCTTAAATCCTCGTCCTCTTAACTTCCTTCTTCTGATGGGGTAGTCGTCATTCTCTCTTCGAGTGATGATTCTACAACCCAAGAAGACGAAAGTTCTGATAGTGCTTCTGAAATATCGTCGGTGTCACATTTGTTGGTAGAACTTGAGCGGAAGAGAAATTTCAAGTCTCTTTGTGCAAGCAGCTCGGGTTCTAGCTTCGCGTATATGGAGGAAGGTCCGGTGCCCATGAAGCAGCGGACGCAACGTCCGAGGAAGAAGTCCAACCTTGCTGGTCGTATGAAGGAGATGGCTGGTAAGTCAATGCTTCAGCTGCACTTTTCCTTTTCAATTTTTCTCTGACTCTAAAATCCAACTTTGTTTTTTGTAGATTTAGAGGATGTTGATGTTGGTATTCTCAAGAAACCAGTCACTCCGTTAGAGGGGGAAGATAAACTACCATCTCCAACGCCCGTATTCCAGAAACTTCCCTCTCCTCCGCCCGATAATGAAGACAAACCGCCAACTCCTCCATCTGAGGAGCATCAGGAGTGCCTGCTTCCACCACCGGTAGTTAAAGATTCTTTTTCATATTTGTTTGAGATTGGTAACGTTTCTAGCTCCACAGGGAAAGATCCTGTGGAGGGTGGGGAGGCATCAAAAACGCAAGAATTGCCTCTACCCAATCCGTCTGGCTTTCTGACAACCCCTTCCCAGTCACCAATAAATCCTGATGGTGTGGAGCTTCCCCAATCGACAAACTTCAACTACTATGAGAAGTCCAACCCGAGGGAGGATGACGAGAGGTTTGTTCCGAACTGGAACATCAAGAAAGGGTCCCGCCTTACTGATCCAGACACTTGTGTGACATTTGTCAACCAACGTGTCCCGACAGCAAAGCGGATTTATAAGCGTGTTCGCCCTCACTAGGATCTGTATAACGACTATTCCTCGTCCTTAGCCAACACTATGGGTTGTGGGCAGGAAATTTTACAGGAGTGGCGATCGATGGGGGAACGATGGGGTGAGCTGATTCATTCTTCTGAAGAGGCGAAAAGGGAGGCTCAACAGCAACGCCAGGCTGCTAATACTGCCAAGTGGAAGCAGTCGGATGCTGAAATCGCTCTAAGAAATGAGAAGGATAGGCATATGGCTGCTTCTCGTCAATGGGAAGAAGCGTGCAAGAAGCAAAACACTCTTCTTCAAGCCGCTCGATCGGACACTCAAAAGAAGAAGGATGACTTGGCTAAGGAACTTGATGCCAACTCAGCATTAGAAGAACAAGTGTCCCGCCAAGGGGTCCTTATCCATGAGCTCGAGGCTGAATCTAAGTTGCAGAAGGAGGGGGCGGCTCTTAATGAGAAAAGAGCTGATGATATGCAGGCCGCCTACGACTCGTTTCTGCAGGCTCGTGATGAGGCGGAAGCTCGTGCGGCGGAGCACTTGGTTGAGAAGGAGAAAATATCCGCTGAGCATAACGATCTTCAGTTAAGGGCGGAGCGGGCGGAGGAAGAATGACGTTGGCTACTGGAGCGAGGTCTTAACGTGGTATGTTACTCCACTCTTCTTCTATTGCCTATATTTTAAATTTTTTACTAGTTGCTAACGAATCTGTCTTATTTCTCCAGGTCATCAGGCATATCAAGGAGGGCACGGAACTAACAGATAGCCTAGCTTTTTTGCTCGCTGCTTCTAAGAATACCGGTCGTGCCTTGGGCTTTAACGAAGGAACGGGTTATGCCCAAGCTGGCCATTCTTTCGAAGAGAATCCGTTGCATAGGCGTAATGTTGCTCAAGAATATGAGGCGCGCGTAACTGACTATGACAATTTGTCATTCCCTTTAGAGACCATGCTTCCGGAATTCGCGGCAGCTGACGATGGCGTGGAGCAATTGAAAGAATATCTGGAGGAGGAACTGAAGATGACCCGCCATCGTCCTCTGAGGATGTATCCGCCCGAGACCCTTAGATTAGATTTGTAGACTTGTATATTCACTTTCATATCTTGTAAATATCTTTATCATTAATGAAAAGAAATCTTTTTGTCTTATTGTGAATTCTTTATTGTTTCGCGTTAAGATAATATCTTATGAGATACTTTTTAAATTCTCCAATTTTGAATATTTTGCAAGTGGGGTGAGAGTAATGACGTTGCGGAAAGAGAAACTTCACAACGTAAATGATGGGAAACATGACGCTTGTTGACAGTTTACTTTTGCTTTTCGACTTTCCCGTCTGACGTGTCTGCTTCCCGTTGGTCTATATTTTTCTCTCTCTACTGGCGTCTGACCAATCGCATTAATTGAGATGTGTATAAATAGGCCAGATCCCACCATTTATTCATTCTTATCTCCTTCTAATCTTTTTACTTCCTCTCGACTCCAGATCTGATATTTCCAATTAGTTTTATCATCTAACGTTGTTTTTGATTAAAAATGGGTAAGGATAAGAAGAAGGATGCTTCAATAGAGAAGGTCGTTCTCCACTGGAAGAAGAGGGATTACGAAGATATCGTCAACATTTACAGCCTGGCGACTGAATGGGAGCCTGAATACCCGGCGGACGGGTCTGTTGCCACTGAACCTCCGGTGGAAAAGATGGCTGTATACGCTGACCATTTTACTACCGGGAACTTCCGACTTCCCGTGATGAAGTTTATCCAGTCCGTCTTGACGGCTTATGGGATTCATATGTCGCAGGTCCATCCCTTTGGGATGTTGAGGATTCGTCATTTCGAATTCTGCTGGCTTGAGAAATTAAGCCTACCGTTAGTCGGTTCGCTGTTTTTTACAAGATTGCTAACCGAGGCGGGTGGTATAGTTGGTCTACCACCGGGAAGGGACCCATTGGTACAGAGTGGTACCTGAGTCTCCACGAGTGGAAACCCAAGTTCGTTTTGGTCGGGGAAGATGTCGTCCCCTTCAAAATGACATATCGCAAGGCGGAGGACGGGCTTCCTGTTGTTCATGCTACTACAGAGGTGAACCTTCCGTGGTTCAACACTTTGACTCACAAACCTACCCCCATGCGTGCAATACATGAGGGAGCGTTAGTGGCTGCAAAGATGAGCCATTTATGGCCATTTCTTGACTTGGAACCATATTATGAAAAACCCGACAAAAGTAAGTTTAACTTTTGCTTTATAATGGTTTCGCCTCAATTCTGACTGTTGTTTTTGTTTATGCTGGTGAGGGTTCTGTCTTCAGCACACTGCTAGACCATGAGGAATATCTAATGGTGCGTCGTCCTATTGAACCAAAGGATGCGCCCATTCTTGAAAGGACCCGCACCAATATTCTGTTTCCCGCTAAGCTCCGCCCGAAACCCATAGGTGATGTATGCTAAAGGTGAGGATCTTGTCGAAAAAGGTGTGGGAATTCGGAAACCCCGACCACTTACTGCTGTTACTTCTAGCGGGGTGATAGTACTTCTCTCATCTAGTGAGTAGTCATCATCCCGTGAAGAAGGAACACCATTTGGAGCTACTGACACTTTAAATGCTCCACAATCGATTGTAGGCATTACCCGCAAGCGAAATCAGGTTCCAGCCATCATCAAGGTGGCGGATGACGATAATGCTGACGCCACCGACGGAGATGAACATCAAGCTACAGATGATGTTATCGACGACATTGTTCGTTCGGTTGCTGATGCGGGTGCTTCAAAGGTAGCTGGTAAGTGGAAGATGCCATCCACCAAACCTGCCAATGTTCAGAAACCGAAGAAGACTCAACTGGCAGGTTGTGTATAACAGTTCTAATATAAACATGTTATATTTGCAGAATTCCCGAAGAAATCTTCTGAGGATCCTTTTGGTCCAAAGGGATCAACACCGCTTGCCACACCGCCAATGTCTCTGCCAACTGGTGTGCAAGATCCGGTGGTCATCGCAGATACCCCTCCCTCTGGAGGTAAGAAAGATGGGAACCCCAGGGACCCCATTGTTTCTTCATAATTCCATTTTTCCTATCGTTTTAGGGATCAGGGGGGGGGGTTAGTGCGTACGGTCGTGGCCCACAAGCAACCTCGCCTCTTCCTGAGGAAGATCCCACAATGCATCGTCCACGTTGGTCCTTAAAGCAGGACTCAATCTTTTCCGACGTGGACATTTGTGTAGGTTCCCTGGACGGATCACACGAGATATCCCGATATACACAGGTGCGGAATCCCTGTGTAGATCGTTACGGACGTAGAATATAATCACACAAACACACGTACACACGATACGAACAAAACTCACGTTATATTGATAACTCGAACCGTGTTACTTACAGACTCACGTCAATAGACTCACACGTAACTGAACTCGATCAACCAAAGCACAAACTGACCAACTGATTAACTATTTTCTGATTAAACTATTTTCTGATTAAACTATTTTCTGATTAAACTATTAACCTAAAACCGTAAACAGTAAACTACTTAAATACACGACAACTTCGCCTCAGGCGAAGTTGTCAATAACTTCGCTCGTTGAACAAGTTCGCCTAGGCGAACTTGTCAACAACTTCGCTTGGTTAACAAGTTCGCCTAAGCGAACTTGTCAACAACTTCGCTTCTAAACAAACAATTACATAAACAATATTACAGACTCGATTACAGACTTTATACATATGAACTACTGACATCTATGCACCAACAGACTCCCCCTTGGCAGTAGCTTCATATCTTGATCTTTCAGCTCTTGTCTCGTAATCCTGTATCTTCATGCGTGCACTCCTTCTCTCACACACACCGTGACTACTCGCTGATATTTCCTTGCTTCATCCTTCCAAGCAGGAATGTAGAATATCTTCTTTTCGTTCAACGCTTGCAAATCAGCTTTCGATAAGTTAACAAGATGCATCGGGTCATACACCCTCAGCACTTCTTGTTCATCTTCGTCTTCCATCACGGCTTCTGCAGTCTGGCAATCAACATACCACCATTTCAGATTCTTCAACACATCTTGAGGCATATTCTTCATTGGAACCTCCTTGATGCATCGGATCGGCTTGTACTTCATCACCATCCATGGCTTGGCATCTGCTCTCAATCCTCTCTCGGTATCCTCCACGAGCTTTCCCTTCTATGCCTTTAAAAGTTCAAACTTCTTTTCTTTTACGCCTTCTTTCCATACAATCTTCTCAATCATTCTTGCCATATTGTTGTTACTTCTGTTTATCAGGCCCAGCCTGGCCAAATCTTTCACCTCGCATTCCGGCAACGTGTTGAAAGATCTCAACATTCTCTTGAAGTATTGAATGCCATCATAACGCTTTATCACAAACAACTTGATCTGATCATCATATATCCAACAGATGATTCCCTTCTTCGCCTCAGCATAGCCTTTGATGTTATAAGTCTTCTTGAACATGGCTGGAACAGCAGGCTTCTTGGTCTTGATAAACCAATGAGCACAGCCTTCCTTCCACCTAGGCTGCTCCTCCCACTCAGTCTCATCCATCTCAACACTCACGTCGACTTTCTCAACCTCAGGGATCTCGTGTTCAACATTTTCTTCTACTATCTCCCCCTCTTCTATTCCTTCTTCAATCACAATCTGCTCACCGATCTTTTCAATCATGTCACTCGGCAGCACATCTTCATCGAACAACACCTCATCACTGAACATGTCGTCGTCAAGCTCTTTTAGCGCATCGATAACGTCATCTTCAACTAGCACTACATCATCACCAGAACCACCAGCCACGTCAGTAGACTCCCCCTCAGCTGTGGAAGTACCAAGAGCTTCAGAAGTTCTTGGCAGCTCACCACCTGCATCTTTCGATGCATTGGGATCATCGTCTCGGTCATTCCTCTTCTTCGATCTGAGCTCGTCGCCCTTACAGCTCATCTCCCCCCTGAGATGCCAAGAACTCCTTCAAGGCATCTATGATTTTCCCATGCTCGACCAGGAGGGATGCCTGTAGTTGATTTGCTTCCACTAGGCTTTGAATAGTCTTCGACTGCTCTGCCACGATCCGCTCTAGTGAAGCTATTATCTCTGTGTCTGACATTGGCGAAGGCGAGACTCCAGAAGCAGGCGTAACCGCAGGTGGTATCACACCTGATAACCCTGCAGCTGTGACGACCGTTGACTCCACAAAACGAGCAGCCACCACCGATTGAGTAAGCGTTGGCGGTGGTAGAGACACGATCTCCGGAGTTGACGTCTGGATGATAGTGGTGGATGGAATGCCAGCCGTTGATGTAGCCACCACGGAAACATCCGCAGCGCTTGTACTCGTCACCTGTACAAAAGAAGGAACAATGGACATACCAGACAGTGCGGCCGGAGCAAATCGTACAGTCCTTGAAGTCTCTCCAGCTCCCATGCCAGCACCTGTCCTCTCTCGTCTTGATCTTCTAATCAGCTTATGAATGTCCTCTTCTTCTTCCGACTCATCATCATCCTCTGTTCTCTTCCTCTTCCCAATCGTTCTTTCTCGAGACACCATCAACCGTCTCCCCTCATTCATAATCTCATCTAGATCGGAGTCAGCCATTGACGTAGCTGCTCTAGTCATACTCACACCCAAACTTTGTGCAGCCGAGACCTGCACCTCTTCAACTAGATCCATGTCAAAATAGCCTTGACCTCCAAAAGCAGCGTCAAGGTCTATATCCTCAGCAGTCGATACAACAGGCACAGCAGGAGCAGAAACAGCTTGAGTTGCTCTTGCTTGTTGCGGTTGAGGATCTCTGAACTCGTCCCCGCCAGCAGGAACATACTCTGGGTTGATTAAAAACCCAAATAGAGGAGTATGCCTGGGACGACGTTCAGGATTGCTCCTCGCACTTGACGTGCGGCATTGAGCAAAGATACGTTTGCTCACTGATTCTACGTATCTGATCGGGCGTCTCTGAGGTAGACTCGGAGCTACATGGTTCAAAATCATCTGTAAAAAACGTGGGTACATGATGAACCGCTCCCGAGACATCACCCGTCTTTGTCTATCAAGCTCGTAAAAAACCATTTGACTGAAACTATAACGCTTGTTATAGGTCAGTGCAGTCATGGCAGACTGCATGGTCGCACCCATACCGTCTGTGCCCGCCTTCCTCCCCGACATGCACACGATCATGACGTGCATAAGGAAGCGCCACTGGTCTAGAAGGAAACCCTTCCTCATCTGGGTATCTCCTAATGGACCAGAGTAGCCCATTCGAAGAAACGCTCCATCACGAAAAGGAGCTACGAACTCAGTTGGATTGTCTCGAGTCTCGTCTCCGAACCGTAGCGCCACCCGGATCTGTTCAGAGTTGAACTGAACCTGTTGATTATTCACCGTAGCTCTCATCACCGGGGGCTCAACACGGCAGTCGTATTCTACCGTCTCCCAGAAGTCTTCGATGTTCGGTAGAGATATCGGCAACGTGTTGGTAATCGCGTGAAAAATCCTCGAGCGCAGGAAGAATGTTATAATCTCACGATAATCGTCAACGCCGCTCGCTTCCGGGGCAAGTGTAATGTACATGTTGTGACCCGGGAAGAATTGACGTTGGTTATCCCCATCGTCTCCTCCTGCACCTCCAGCACCAGCTGTCGCAGCCATATCTGCAACAAACTAACCAAGTTAGAACTACACAAAGACATAGCACAAGTTCGCTTTGTTACCATGAGCGAAGTTGTGAGAAACTCTGTATAGGCGAAGTTAAAGTTGAGGCGAAGTTGGGAACAACTTCGCTTCAGCTTTAAGTTCGTCTAATTAATACCAAGTAAAATTGATCTTAGGCGAAGTTAAAGTTAACTTCGCCTCATCACAACATCGCCTCAGGTGAATTTAAGTTCTGGGCGAAGTTACGGATAACTTCGCCTCAGGCGAACTTAAGCTTTGGGCGAAGTTACGGATAACTTCGCCTAAAACCTAACTTCGCCTGAATCTGAATCGGCGACAGTGAGGTTATGGAACTACGTGCAGGTGATGTTTTCGGCTAGTTTTAGACGATTAAGCACTCGTAAACACAAGTTTTAAAGACATGTTGACGATCAGTTTAGTGTTCACCACGTAAAAACACAAGTTAAGAGAATCGGTTTCAAAACCGATTGGTTCGAGGTTAATAACCAGGTCGAAACGACCCTTGATTATCATGAAAGCACTTGTAATATACGATAATACACCATCTCGAACCTTTGATCGGTGTGGAAATCGGAATAAATAACACGTAATCGAGGTAAAGTCAAGTTCGCCGGAGAATAAGTGAATAAGTTCGCTGAAAATAATAAACTGATGAACAGTTTTGACCTTAAGTATCCCTTATATAGGGGATCTGTTGTACAGGCGAAGTTACAGATAACTTCGCCTAGGCGAAGTTAACCACAACTTCGCCTGTTCAACAACATCGCCTATATATTTACAAAATCAAACCTTATAATTTTAACAATTTTCCAATTAAGTTATAAAACTTTCCAAGAAGAAATAAATAACATGATCAATTCTAAGTAACCAGTTAAAAAATCATAAAATTATCTAAGTACAAAAAAACTTAAAAATTTAAAGTATAAGGGAACAAATTTCAGTCTCGATAGGGACTGCTACGTTTTAGAAGAGATCCGAACAGGAATCATACTAACTACGTGACTGTCACATAGATCCGTGTTTAGCTGTATTATGACATATAGAGACAGGTTGTAAGCAGGTAATATACTTAAGATGGTTTTCATCATTTCTGTGATACGAGTTAGGTTCAATTAATCCTTAAAATTTAAGTGGGCAACAACTCAGAAATATTGATGTCTCCTATCTATCCTCAAGGCGTATTTGGCTTTCCCCAAGTCACCCCGAATTGACTTCGACCCATAGTGTCTGATTAAATTGTAAATATTCTTGATCTGCTTCCTGTTCTTCTCTCTTACTCAATGATTGTGAAGTCTTGATATTATCATCACTAATGTGTTACAATAACTTCAAATATTATTATTATTATTATTATTATTATTATTTTTTTTTATGAACAACATAGACTTCAAAGTAGAAATTAACTGCAAGTCCCGAATCTGGATCACTGCAGTATCTTGAGACGCTATCTTCACGGGAATCAGAACACACATAGGCTCGTGTATGACTGGGTAATCGCTTTTCTGCCTATCATTCGGAAAGATATATACGAAGACACGCAAAACTCTTAAGGAGTTTCCACGAAAAATCAAGTAAAATTAGTTTGTATCACATTTACTTTTACGCACCATAAAAAGTTACCATGACATACAATGATTGTCTTAAAGCCTTTTAAGCCTAATAACTTCACTAGTTAAGCACACAAAATTAGTATATCTATCATTTTCCAAGGTTGGATCAATTTTCCGTTTAACATAGCTAACGAACTTCTTACGAAGTAACAGACTTGAAAAATAATTTCATTTCCCTAAAAAATTTTAATATTTAAACAAAAATCGCCCCGACCAAAACAAAGTCTTCAGGTAAACGGCTATCCCGAAGATCCAATGGATCAGCTGGACCGACCACATACTAGTATGTGTCCTTCTAACTAAGTATAATCGACTAATTTTAAGCGAAAGAAAGAAAAACTCATCATAAACCGCCCCGGTCACTATCAGTAATCTGGTTAATGGCTATCCTCAAAATCTTCAAGTAGAAAATGAGGACCAAAACATATTCGAAGACAAGTCCATCAAACTAATGTAACCGACATAATTTTAAGCGATTAGTGACGTTTTTTTTTTTTTTTTTTTTTTTTTTTTTTTAACACAAGAAAAGCATGGTTACTCGGGATTGATCATCCCATTCAATTCAATAAGGTTTTGAAATCTGGATTTGTCAAACGCTTTAGTGTATAAATCAGCGAAATTATCAAGCGTATCCACCTTTTCAAGAATTATCAGTTTCTTCTCAGCACAATCCCGTATGAAATGATGACGTATGTCAATGTGTTTAGTTTTACTATGTTTCACGGGATTGTTAGTTACTGAGATAGCAGCTGTGTTATCAATGCAAATAGGAGTAAGTAAGAAATTCAGAACATAGTCGCGCAGCTGTTGTTGTATCCAAAGAACCTGAGAGCAGCAGTTAGATGCAGCCATGTATTCTGCCTCACAGGTTGAGATTGCGACTGAAGTCTGCTTCTTGCATTGCCACGACACCAATCTGCCACCAAGAAACTGACATCCTCCAGTTGTTGACTTCCGACTCTGATTGCACCCTCTATAATCAGAGTCTGTGTAAGCGACCAGCTCCAAGTCTCCTCCTCTTGGGTACCACAACCCCAGCTTCGGCTTGCCCTTGAGATACCGCAGTATCCTCTTTGCACCTTTCAAATGAGATTCTTTTGGATTTGCCTGAAAACGTGCACAAAGACAAACAGCAAACATTATATCAGGCGTAGACGCAGTTAAGTACATTAAAGAACCTATTATCGCCCGATATTGAGTTGGGTCCACATCTGCATCACCGTCTACTTCAGCACCCAATTTGTGATGATTGGAGTATCATATGGAGAACTGTCCTCCATCTTGAAACGCTTGAGCACATCATGAACATACTTCGTCTGATGAATGAACATCCCGTCCTTCCTCTGATCAACCTGCAATCCTAGAAAGAAAGTTAGTTCACCCATAGCACTCATTTCAAACCTTTTCTTCATGACGGCTTCAAACTCCTGACACATGGAGACTTTTGATGCAGCAAATATTATGTCATCCACGTAGACTTGAACCAGCAGGATTTCGCTTCCATCTCTTTTGAAGAACAACGTGCTATCAATTTTCCCTCTTTCAAAACCATTCTCGAGCAAGTAATCCGATAAAGTAGCATACCAGGCACGAGGTGCCTAATGTAATCCATACAACGCCTTGCTCAACCTGAACACGTTATCTGGATAGTCTGGATCAGGAAAACCCGGAGGTTGCTCAACATACACAACCTCGTCAACTATCCCATTCAAAAACGCACTCTTCACATCTAGCTGAAACACCTTCATCTTTTCATAAGCAGCAAACGCCAGAAACAATCTTATGGCTTCCAATCTGGCAACAGGAGCAAACACTTCGTTATAATCAATCCCCCTTGTTGATTAAAACCTTTCACGACAAGCCTCGCCTTGTTTCTTATAATGATCCCCTTATCATCTCTCTTGCACTTGAACACCCATTTTGTGCCTATCGCATGCACATTCTTTGGTTTTTCAACCAAAGTCCAAACTTCCATCTTCTCGAATTGAGCCAACTCTTCTTGCATGGCCTCGACCCACGAGCTGTCCTTTAAAGCCATTTGATAATTTTTCGGTTCAATCTGGCTTATAAAGCAGGTTTACAGGCATTCATCGATTATTCCTGTCTCCTTAATGCTTGAATAAACACAGGTGTGTTCAGTCAAGCTGCTTCTCGTTTGTACACCTGAGGACACATCACCAATCACATTATTCAAAGGGTGATCTTTATGAATTATCGTGGTCGGAACAGAACCTACATGCAAATTATCTTCCAAGTTAGAAGAGATCTCATCAATGGTTGTTTCATGCTGAGAGTGAAAAGGATTGATAAATTCTTCTTCAGCAGAGGCAACAGGGGTACCGATAGTGTTTGATGAGGAAGGTTGACATTTTTCAATCAGCTGTCTTTGCAATAGATTTTCTTCCTCATCAAGTTCCATCTTCGTCGCAGCTCTTTCTTCTTCTTCAGAAATCTCCAAATCCGGTACGTTAAATGACTTAAAAAGCTTTACATAGTCGAAAAGCTCAGCAGGTCCATTGCTAGGTTTTGGCGGTTGGTAACTTGTGATGTCAGTGTTACACACCACCTCCACCTTGCAAGTCGAAGTATTGAAGACCCGTCTGTTGGGAGTACCAACAACATAACCGACTAATATTCCTTCATCGGCTACTTCTCCAAATTTCGAATTTGTCTTCAAGATCGAACAAGGGGACCCGAATGGTTCAAGACCACTCAAGTTGGGCTTCCTTCCATGCATAAGCTCGTAGCAAGTTTTACCAAGTCTCTTAACGGTTAACACCCTATTCAGAACATAGCAGGCTGTAGCCACTGCTTCAGCCCAGAACATCATAGGAAGCTTCGAATCTGCCAGCATAGTCCTGGCTCCTTCAATTAAAGTTCTGTTCTTCCTTTCAGCCACTCCATTCTGTTGCGGAGTATACGGAGCGCTGTATTGATGTTCAATTCCTTTCTGAAGACAGAAGATCTCCATTTCAAAGTTCTTGAACTCTGTCCCATTGTCACTTCTGATGAACTTAACTGTTTTACTCATGACGTTCTCAACTTTAGTAATCAAACTCTTCACCATTTGAGCCGTCTCATCTTTCGATTTCAGAAAATATACCCACGAGTATCGCGAGTAGTCATCAGTGATCACCAAGCAGTAAGAACTACCTCCTAGACTTTTTACATTCACTGGACCGAAGAGATCCATGTGAAGCAGTTCTAGAGTACTGGCAATTGAGTTGACCTTCTTGGTGAGATGGGATTTCTTGTGTTGCTTTCCCTTCTTGCATGCAATACATTTGTCTTCAAAGTTAAAACTTTTAAAGGGAACGCCCATCACAAGCCCATTTTTGACAATGTGGTTCATCTTCCGAAGATGAATGTGCCCCATTCTCCTGTGCCATAGTTCGGATTCTGGTTCGCTTGCTTTTGTCATTAAACATGATTCTCCCAAGGCCATTTCAGTAGACCTCATATCCATCACATACGTATTTGTATCACGTGGAGCTGTCATCACTATCCACTCTTCTGGTATCTGAAAACCAGGCTTCAACACGATCGCCTCATTCTTCGTGAAGTGAACAGTATACTCCTTATCACAAATCTGCGACACACTCAGCAGATTGTGCTTCAGCTCTTCCACAAAATTCACATTCTCAAGTGTCATCTTTCAATTGGACACCGTACCTTTTCCCGTAATCCTTCCTCCACTTTCACCAGCAAAACTAACTCTCGCTCCCTGAACAGGTTTTAAGTCGTGCAACAAGTATTTGTTGCCCGTCATGTGCCGGGAACAGCCGCTATCTACAATCCAAAGACTGTGGGCAGCCCTGTTCAACTGTTCCTGCACAATAAAGCAAATGATTAGAATCTAGGGACCCAAGACCAATTGGTCTTGGATCTATACATCCCGTACTTCTGCTTTCCGAAGTTAGCATTTGAATAATTCCTGTCAGTCCTTGTAGGAAATCTCATTGGAAATTGAATGTGAGGCCTTCCAAACCTATGCGTATTGAAAGTATTATATCTTACGGTTTGGTGATTAGCATTGTAAAACTGAGGTTTATTTCTTTGAAAACCTGAATTAGTTACATTTCGAAACTTTGAATGGTTTTCAGTTTTAGCATTATTAAAATTACCAGTAGACTTATGCTCAGTTTTAATAGGCCTCACGCCTCTGAATTTTGGCGTCAGAGGACAATCTGCAACAAGATGTCATACCTTATTACACCGAAAACAACACCTATACTCCATTTTCTTTTCAAATGTTGTTTTGGATGTAGAGGCAGTGTTACCAGCCGTTCGTCTCACATAAGGTGGGACGTACGGGTTGAGTGGAGTACTCTTTTTAGAGGTTTTATCTTTATCTCCACCAGTGGGTAACACTACCTTCTCTTTTGTCTTACCCGATTCGGACAACTTATCCGAATCCGATGAGACTGGACTCGTAACAGAAATATTTACACTTGAAACAGGCGAACTCGTTTCGCCACTACTAACACTTGAATCTTTACTTGTAACCTTGATAGGAACTGTCTGAGGAACTTCGAAATCAGCAGATTTCTGTACACTAGGGTTAAAAGTGTAATTGTGGTTATACGGTGGTGGAACCTCGTGATAACCAATTCCTCCTCTCTTTGTAGAGGTACCTTGATCACTAACAAGGTGATCAAGAATAGCTGAGGAATTTCGGAACTGCTCCAGTTTTCGGTTTAGTTCCACCACTTTCACCTGGTGGTCAGCAATCTGCTTTTCTCGTTCAGCAATCAGTTTAGTTTTTTCTTCTAAAACCTCATAACTTAGATCAATTACTTCAATTTTTTCAGCAAGTTTAGTTTTTAAGCTTTTAACATCTTTTTCACATGCTTTAATTTTAACTTTGTAACTGTTTTCTCTTGCTTTTGTGAAGTGATGATCTTCTTTAAGAGTTTTAAATTCAGCATCTAAACGAACATACTGATCAGTTATGGTAGCAAGTTGCTCAGACAAATTCTCGCATTTAGTACAAACAGATTTAGAACTTACCTCGGAGCGTTGATCATCGTTATCTGCCATGAAAGCTTTTTCCTTACCAGCAGCTTTCTCTTCTCCAGTAGTCTTCTCACGTTCTTCACTCTCAACCTTAGCCATATTTGCCTGTTCACTATTTTCATTCAAATGCAGGTTCCAGTTGTATTCACCTGCTTCTCTGGACAGCATGGCATTGATTTCCTTATTATTCCCAGTGTGCTGTGCAGACCTGCCTTGACCACGTTCAACTCTCTCGTTTCTGCAATCTTTGGCAAAGTGCCCGTTTTGTTGACAGTTATAGCACCTCACCTTAGATTTGTCGAACCCTGGCCTGCCACCAACAAACTTTCTCCCCGTCTTCCTCATGAACTTCTTCACTCGCCTCACTATCATGGCCATCTGCCATTGTAAATCCATCTCCTCCAGATCATCAGCATCGATCTGGTCATAGTCTTCATCTAGCATTGCCGGATCAACCACCTTTCCTTGAATATAGTTTTCGTATGAAGCAATAAATGAAGCATAGAGGCCAAACTGCTCTTCAGCAGATTTGACGCTCATTGGCATCTTTGAGTAATTATTGCTTGAGGAACTTGAAGATCCACCACTCTGGCTTGCTGTCTGTTGAGTACCACTTGATCCACCCGCAACAAAGCAAACATCCCCATTTGTATTTACTGACACATGCCCCTCTTGTGAAGAATTTGCACCCGACTCACTTTTCGAGTAGTAGGCGGCAGAATCAGTCTTAGAACTTGTATTGGAGTTCACTTTTGCACCATACATGCTTGGATCTTGAACCTGATCCATAGATGTTTCTTTTCTCACCATATTAAGCTCAAAAGTTCTGAGCTTGTTGACAGCGGTTTCAAGATCATACGTAGAGAAGTCCTTGTCTTCCCTCATCAGTACCGTATACATCTCCCATTTTGGTGGGAGAGCATCGAGAAGTTTTTCTACAATCTCTTCTTCTCGGAAGGAAATGGAGTAGTTACTCAGTTCAGTCATTAGATGATAATATCGAGTAATAATATCATCAAGAGATTCGTTCTTTAAGTACTTAAAGATTGAAAATTGAGTTTTAAGCAGCTTTATCTTTGAGGCCCGAATGCCTACATTTCCTTCGAATCTGCTCTCAAGAGCTTCCCAAAGCTCTCTAGCTGATGTATACTTTCTGAAAGTATGGAGGATCTCCTGTGGAAGAGCCATTGTGATTGCAGCATGAGCCTTGCTTTCGGCTTCATACATCTTCTTCTCCTCTTCTTCCATTTTACTGTATTTCTTGATCTGGTCTCGACCCTCATACTCCATGATCGGTGGAATATATCCATCTTGGATGCATACCCACATCTTTGCATCCTGGTACTTAACATACTGTATGAACCGATCCTTCCACGCAACAAAGTCGGTTCCCTTCAGCAAACTTGGGGCCTTTGTAGCTGACCCCGCTTCTACTTCCATCTTGACAAGCTCTGAAATGTTGATTGACGACATCCTTTTTGAAGACTAAGAAACTCGAAAAATTCTAAAAAGGGCGAAGTTAGAAAAATTTCTTCGAAACAGTACTGTAGGCGAAGTTAAGGATAACTTCGCTTAAGTAATAACTTCGCTGTATCCTTCGTAAATTCGCGTAAATGGGCGAAGTTGAGAATAACTTCGCTTAGGATAAGCGAACTTAGAAAGTAAGCGAACTTGAAGAGAACTTCGCTGAACGAGGCGAACTTGAGAAGAACTTCGCTGAGTTCGGCGAAGTTGAGGAGGTAGGCGAAGTTGTGAATAACTTCGTTTCTCCTTATATCTTCGCTGAAACCCTACGAATCCTGACGGCAACTTCGCCTGATGAACAGCAACTTCGCCTGACGAACTTGAACTTTCTGCAGATCTGAAAAACGGATTCTAACGACGATTTTGACGATTTGAAGGCTTAAACACACTGGTAGGAAGCTAGAATGAGCAAACACACCACAAACTCGTACCGGTAACACCCGAAATGAAACGAATTCTACACCCGCGTGAATATCCCGAACCACACAATCGAGCAAATGCTCTGATACCAATTGTAGGTTCCCTGGACGGATCACACGAGATATCCCGATATACACAGGTGCGGAATCCCTGTGTAGATCGTTACGGACGTAGAATATAATCACACAAACACACGTACACACGATACGAACAAAACTCACGTTATATTGATAACTCGAACCGTGTTACTTACAGACTCACGTCAATAGACTCACACGTAACTGAACTCGATCAACCAAAGCACAAACTGATCAACTGATTAACTATTTTCTGATTAAACTATTTTCTGATTAAACTATTTTCTGATTAAACTATTAACCTAAAACCGTAAACAGTAAACTACTTAAATACACGACAACTTCGCCTCAGGCGAAGTTGTCAATAACTTCGCTCGTTGAACAAGTTCGCCTAGGCGAACTTGTCAACAACTTCGCTTGGTTAACAAGTTCGCCTAAGCGAACTTGTCAACAACTTCGCTTCTAAACAAACAATTACATAAACAATATTACAGACTCGATTACAGACTTTATACATATGAACTACTGACATCTATGCACCAACAATTTGCGAAGAATATCTGCAAGGGAGTCTTCCCTCAGGAGAGAGGGAACATCAACGCAAGCGTCCGCGCTAGGAGTTGTTGAACTCCTACTCCTACAGCCTAGCCAACACTATTTCCACTACTCAAGGGTTTTGTCGAGATTGGCTAGGCATGAATGAAGAGTGGGAGGATATGGAGGTTAGGGCGAACCAGGCGGAGCAGGAAGCCAAAGATAATCGTCTGGCTGCTGATACCGCCGAACGCCAGTTGGCTAATGCTAGGGCAACATTAGAGGCGGAGAAAGATCGTAGGTCTTTTGCTGAGGAAGCCAAAACTGCTTTCCAACAACAACTGGATGAGCGTGAGGAGCTTATTAAATCTTTGAAGGCTGAGTTAGCCGCCAAAGATGAACGCCTTGCCGCCCTTGCTGCTAAGAACAGGGAGCAAGTCCTAGAGTGTGCTGGGTACAAAATGGAACTCGTTGGCGGATAGATGTGCTATCATGCGGATGACGTCTGAGGGTGTCTGGATGCTTCCGCGTGTGAGATGAGGATGTTCTTCCTCTATCATGTTATGCGGATGATCCATATGTTCCACGGGTGACATATGAGGGATTCCTTTCCTACCCGCGGGTGATACTTAAGGGTATTTGGGTCTTTTTGATACCCTACCTCTATACTTATATTAAAAGTAATTCTAACAAATGAACCTAAGGGCATGTTTGGGTTCATGGATTTCATGGGAATTGAAAATGGAATTAGTAAATATTCCATCTAAAATTGTGTTTGGTTGGTATGCGAAGGAATTGAAATGGAAAACTTTCCATCAATCAAAGAAATTCACTTTCCTGCCAATATGTGATGGAATTATACAAATTCCATTGGAATGTTCAAACGTTACCAAAACAACCTCAAAATTAATATCCAAAGAAACGGTTAAAATCATCTTCAATCAAAATTAATATCCATATATCTAAATCAAATTGAGTTCCAAAATCATAAAACCCAAATTATAGTTTCAAAAATCAAAATTTATGAAATTCATGAAGCTTCAAACAGAAATCAAGTTCCACACTAAACAAAAAATCAAGTTCCACACTAACCAAAACCTTCAATAAAGATTTGAACATACATTCAGTTAAAAGAAATTGCCGATGAAGCTTCTATAAACCAACAAACACTGAGTTTTACAAAAAAAATAGTAATAAAATGTTAGGCCAAGTTTAGTAGTTGAAGATTTGATTGTTTCATGGATGCGAGATTGCCTAATGAAATAGTGAAACGCAGACAAAGATCAATTGCCTAATGGCTACTAATGACAACAGTAGTAAGATCGTTACCTATGAAGCACATCAAAGTATCCAAATTGTGATTAAATTAATAATTGTTGCTTTCTAATTGCATGCATGGTTATTATTATTGTGTTCTTATATTAATATCATAGGAATATCCAAACGATTTACAATGAAGTGGCAGGTGAGCAGGCAACAAGCTGCGCCGCAACTCCCTTTTGGATAGAAAACCCAATCCTACTAAAACAAAGTTTCGATTCTTATGGGTCGATACGTTACTATGCACAACTTTCTGAACCCTATTCAAAAGGTCCACGACATCCGGAGTTAAGTAACCAAAAGTGTCAAAGGCGAAGGGGATAAATACGTGTTGATTCTCCAACCAAGCTCTCTCGTGTTTAGCAACCTTGCCCGATGCCGCCTTTAATGCTGCCTGGCCTGCTACAAACCAATTGTCCCTAATCCCAACAAGAGGGGACACTCCTGTGAGGTCGACACAAGCGTGTTTTCCCCCTACCCACCCAAAAACAAGAATATCGGCCGGTCATAATGTAGATATTCCTTCTTGAGGATCCGTAAGAAAGTTTACAGGGGCTTCCTTTTTAGCCGAAATTCCGGCTCATTTAAGAACATCGCATAGAATATCCCTCACCAAATCATGCCTGTACTTAAACCCAGACAACTCTTTGCAGTGAATCACATGCTCACCAAAAGAATCCAAACAAACCTTACGGCAAACCGGGCACGGCTCATCTACCGGAACAAAGGGATCATTAACCGATACTTCAGGATGGCCCGGTACTCCAAAGTCGACATATGTTGGCCCAATCCTTTAATAGGGAGAACACTTAAGAAATCTTGTGCCCGAGGAGCCCGAAGAAACTCAAACACCGCTTTCTGGCGAGGGGATAAATCAAACTTAATTTCCAAACTTTTGATGATTCCACTATAAAGGGCACTCGCCAAAGCATGTTGGGCTTTAGGGGGAGGGGGGTGTCTTTATTAGAGAAACCGTTAATATCAAAATCGGGAAGTGAAATGTGCAACCGATCTATCGCACTCCCATAATCGGAGTCAAACCCATCAATACCACAACCTCGAAGAATGTGGTCTTGCAATTCCCAAGATTGCGCCCTCGAGGGCACAAACGCATAAGTAGAAACGTCTGAAGCTGAACATAAACCCAAACCTCCAAAAGGAGTCGGAAGTGATGCCAACCTCTATTGAAAATCTCCAAAGAAGGCACCACCACAAACCACGATGTCCTCAATCGCCCCCCGAAGGCCATTGTCAAACACAGAAACTGCTTCCCCTACATACACAGGTTGGCATGTTCTGAGACCGAACAACAACTTTCCAACTCCCATACATGAGTGGAGCAAAAGGAGCTCGCATTGAGGGTCCCGCAAATGTGGGAGATAGCTCATCAACTCCACAGCTCGCGAAGCCCTTTTAATAGCAAGTTCACTGATGAACCCTGCATCCCGGCTAACGGCTCCCCCGAGAAGTTTCACACCTAGGACCGGTCTTCCAAGCTCACAGGGAAATACCCCCTCTTGCACCTTAACCCCGTTGCACAACGACCAAAATACTTCGGTTTTCTTAATATTAAGTTCAAGGCCCAGGCGGGGACCCTCCGACCTGATAATATCTAAAGCTTTAGCAACCTCTTTAGAGTCCCCAATAATTGTACCATCATCTAGGTACCAAGCATGAAAGGGAAGCTTACAGGAACTCTGGACTAGATGAATAAGTGGGTGCAGAACTAAGGAGAAAAGAAGAGGTCCCAAAGGGTCCCCCTGCTGAACCCCAGTGGTGGACCAAATGTGGCCATCCCCCACATATAGCCTGGCCGGTTGCCCATATAAAAAGTTCACCCATAAGGAAATAGATGGGCATCGGACCCGAACCTCATTAAGAAGGGATGTCCTATCCACCAAGTTAAAGGCATTACAAAAATTAATAGTAAGCATAGCCAATGACCCATCAGAATGGAACTTACTTAAAAACCTGTTCGCGCTATGAAAAACTGCCTATGCACCACTAGGGACTCCCACCCCAAACTGAAAGTCGCGCAGGTATTTAGTAATGTCTTTCCCAACACCCCTCATAGCCACCTTAGATATCAATCTTCTCCAAATGGCACCTACGGCAATGGGTCTAATCCCATTGTCCGGTTTGAGCAACGATGTGAGAGGAGCCGACACAATGAACTCTGCCAAAACCCTTGGGCATCTCCCCCAAACATAAATTAACCATCGCAGTAGTAGCCTTTAGTAACCCAACAGCGATCATCGACCCCTCTCCACAAAATGCATCCAAAATATGTTGTGCCCTCAATCCATCTCGTCCGCATGACGTCCCTTTAGGGAAGGATTAAATGCATCCAAGCACAAAATCCTCATCAACAACAATAGGAGGCTCAGAAAGCAATGAAGCAGGCATAACCAGCGGGGGCAAATTGGGATGCTTCGCCACTAACGTTTCAAAGTGTCATTGCCGAGAAGAGCATAATACTTTAATGGCGACAGTGAAATGCCCGTCCGCCACTTTTCGTAAACATTGTTTCACATTGGTGCATATCGCACCATCATCGTGCTTAGCGAGAGGTTCCTCATGACTCGAGTTCACCCCTATAGGTGTGGCAAAAAGGGATAAAATAAGCGCATCAAAACCATCCTTAGCACCCCAAGTTGTTAGTGCTTTTGAATACTATGACATTGCAAAGACTTTCTATTACCGGACCTGCGCTCCTGACGCTTAAAAGGTCTGAAAACACGCAACATACACTGTGGTAACAAGAAAAGTTTCACCCACGCCTCAACAGACTCTGGCATAGCAACCACCTTACCTAGAGCCGCAATTAACGCTTGAGCAAATGCCATACGACAACTATGAGGGATGCTCTTAACAGTTGTGATAGGAAGAGAGAAGACGCGGTCAAGGAGAACCTCATCCACCACTATCCCTCCCAAGGGAGCAACATCCCTCATAACATGCGGTTTATCAATCCCCACAATAAACTCCTCCACAGCTCCCACACCCTCGTTGTACTTGGTGACTCCATCAGAATGATGACACATCCGTTTAAGAGCATTTGGACGCATACACACCCCACATAGCCACTGGTCCGAGGCCTTTAAAGCCTCCCCAACCGAAATAAATAAGTCACAATCCATGGAAATGGCGTCCCGTAGGGTCCCTTTTCGCTCATCTGACGACAAATGAAGTCGTTTGATATGCGCAATCAACCGAGAGATCCCCTTTGACCCCGCCCGTCCATCCGGGCAACAATGGAACCCCCTAAAAGGGCATGGCCAAACACCCCCCGAACCCACACTATTTTCTAGGGTCTTAGACGTAGCACCCTCATCAATTAATCCACCACGACAACCATGTCCACCTCTCGTGCCTACCTCCCCCGATGGGGCTCCTTTGACAATCCGAGCCCTTGTCATAACCCCTCATGACAAAAAAAGGCCAACAAACAAACTCAAGCTGAGTTTTGGGAGTAAAAACCCGAACTAAGAGGAGAAAGGAGAGCAACCGCCAGTTTCTCTCCTCTCCATAAACCAAAAAAAAAAAAAACCGATTAACTCATTGAGAAATTTTATCGAACACTTGGCGGGCAGACCTGGTTGGTTGAACAAGAAATACAGCGGTGAAGACGGGTGGCTGTGTGTGGTGCGTCGGAGGCTGGGGTGGAGGGAGTGGTGGCCGGCGGTGTGGGTGGTGGTTTGGAGATATATGGCGAAGGATTTGTGAGGTAGTGACGGGGTATGGTGTGGATATGAGGTGGTGGTGTTGTGAGACGGAGAAGACGGGGAGGACGGTCAGAGATGACGGGTAGGGTGGTATGCGGTGGTGACGGTATGTATGGGTTTGGTTCGGTGGTGACGGTCTTTGCGGTGGTGGATCTTGAGGTGTTAGAATATTTCAGGCATGAAAGATGTTAATCTGTGGTGGTGGATCTTGCCTGGCTTGTTTTGTGACTGTATCTAGCTTGTTTGGACTCCTTCAATTATGGTGAAACATATGGATGGTTCTTATTAAACGATGGATTGAAATTTGTAACATTAGTTGACTGAGGCCAGAAGGTCAATATCCAAAGAGGGGTCTAGACCTCTAATTGGAGACGGGGTCATCTCCTTATCTAATTATCTCGCGAATCATAGAATCACAACTTATGAGTCATATGGGACTGACGATCATCTATAGTAAGTTTGCTAATTTGAGTCTGAACACCACATGTTCTTGATAGATTTCTAAAGTAGCATGGTTAGTTTGATATTCCTAGATCGATCTTGGCACTGCCATTAATGTCTTACGGTAACTTATGTTCTCTTACTTAGCTTTTCTTTTTGAACATTGAATTTCATTCAAAAAGACGACAAGAACCTCAAAATGAGGACTGCCCCAAAAACCAACCGATTACAACATGTACAAAGGAAACATAAAACCAATCTTTCCATCTAAGATATTTATATCTAGCTCTATGTTTAAACCAAAAAAAATAAACGGACTTTATACAAGCCACCACGTCGACAACTTTAGCCTCCTTGCCTCTAAACATCCTGTCATTCCTTTCTTTCCACAGAAACCAACATGTAACCAAAATGATGCCGAGCACCATTGTTTTACCTTTCTTACCTCGCGACGCCTTTTTGTGCAACTCCAAAACATCACGAAACTCTGAGGCAGCATACAGCTCAAGCTTAATCCAATTAACCACATGGGACCAAACACCATTAGAGAAACCACACTCCGTGAAAATGTGTTTCGTCGATTCCAATTCCGAGTCACAAAGCCTGCACCTATCATTCTCTAACCGAATACTTCTCCTCGCAAGCACCTCAATCGTTGGAATTCTGTCCATCTCAGCACGCCAAGCCAAAATATTACATTTTAGCGGAACCCACGAAACCATTTAAAGGCAAAACAGTTCTCATAACCTCTTGAATCTCGCAGCAACTGTTTCACGTTTTTGACACTAAAAGACCCATCATTGCTGGCTGACCAAAACCACCTGTCCGGTCCAGGCCCAAAAACAACATGTTCCAAACTAGAAGACAATATACACCACTCCTCCGTTTCTTGCATAGAATAAGTTTGATCCAGAGGAATGGGATTCCACCCAGTGCCGCTCCCAACATCTGATACTGTGCTCCACTTATTAATAGCTCTTTTAAAAAGAAGAGGACATCTATCTTTGATGGACACCTCATAAAGCCAAACATCAGTCCAAAACCGGATAGAGGCACCATTCCCAAGCTTCCCTTTGATAACATCATGAATGCGTTGTTCTCCAAATTTTAACTTCTCCACATTTTTAACAATATTTGCCCAGCAACCTCCAAATCTAGACAAACAAGGGAGAAAATTCCATTTGGCATGGGCTGCGTGACAAGTCAAAATTACCTCTTTCCACAAACCAATAGTATCATTTCTAAATCGCCACGCCCATTTCGCCAATAAGGCCTCATTAGCATCTTTCAAACGAGAAATTCCCAATCCCCCTTTGGTCTTGGGATTAAATACCCTATCCCAAGAAACCCCATGAACAATCCAGACCGAATCTGACCCTGACCAAAGGAACCTTTTCATAATCCCTTCCAATTTCTCAATGACACCAACCGGCGCTTTATACATGGAGAAATAATAAACAGGCAAGCTCTCAAGAACTGCCTTGATCAAAGTTACCCTCCTGCCTATAGAAAGGACATTTGCCTTCCAAAGAGCCAAACGAGCCTCAAATACATCAACAATCTTATGCCAATTGCTTATTTTATTCATATTCGCTCCCACTAAAATACCCAAATACTCAAACAAAGACGACCCCGACTTGAATCCCGTCATAGAAGCCATCTCTGCCAATTGTTCTCTTACTTAGCTTGATTAATATATAGTCTTAAGGTAACTTATGTTCTCTTACTTAGCTTGATTAATATATATTGTTATTTACATTAACCCTTATTTTTTATTTCTAACCTGTTCACAAGTTTATGGAATGTAAAGCATGCCACAAAATATGAATGGACCAACGGAAGAAGTTACAATTAAATCTCATTTTTTGAGAAAATTATTATGGTTGGTTAAAAACAACATTATCAAGAACTAATACATAACGGAAACACAAACAATCACATGATATTTAGGTAAACCTCTCGTATTATTATAATCAAGAAACTAGCTCAAAACTTGAATACAATAATCCCTTTCATGATCATTCGTTCTTCTTTGACATTATTCCTTGTCCCATGATATTGACCATCTTGATCTCATCCTCTCTGTCACACCCCACCAAGGCAGAAGTACAGGCGAGTGACTTCATGTATACCGTAAGCATATGGTTATCGCCAACATACATGTATTAGGATACCAATAGTATTAAGAAGCGTTTACAAATCATAACTTTTTTTCAAACAAAATTTGTTGATAACAATTAGGAGATTTCTCTTATATGACCCTAAACATCGATAGGCTTATACAAGCAAAATCCTTTCAAATAGTATCCTAATTATGCATTGAGGTCCCATCTTCATGATTCCTGAAAAACATACATTTAAAAAGTCAACACAATGGTTGGTGAGTTCACAGGTTTTGGCATTCGTATGAAAATACGTTATCCATAAATCATTGAATCAGTTCGTAAACAAGTATACAATAATATGTTGAAACAAATACGATGATCCTCCATAGACTAGCTAAATCTACGAATTAATATGACGAACCCTGAGCCTTTAACCAAACCACGACTTCTAACCGTTTGCCCTGTTCAAATCTCACAAATGGAATATACGCACCCTGTTTCGATGCAATATCGGAGGTTAGCGCGACTAACCTAACAGTAGGGGGAAATGTCAACGTCAATAGTACTATCCGTATATTCATGTGGCTAACTCCGTTAGCTAATGGTTATAGTATGCAAGCAAGGGACTCATAACACTACATAGTTCAACTCATGTTCGCATAAGGATTGTGTGTTTTGTTTCTAATTATCATATATAAAAGCAGTTGTGTATGTTTTCCACCCCTGAATATATAAACAGTAAAATCGTAAAAAGGGGTAGTGAAACTCACCTCATGAGTTCAGTGTTTAGTTTGCTAGCAATTTCAGTTTAGACCCGAGGTCTGCTGCCTTCACACGTCTTAGTTCTTATATTAGGCTTTGTAGTGTGATGTAAACTTGATCTAGTTTCCACCTTGTGATGTTCGGTCCGCCAACTTCACGCTCCAAATCTTTCAATTAGATTGAAAACCCAGTAGCAGGGTCCGCACGTTCAGTTTACGGGAGGAGAGTGTTTAGGGCTAGTTTTAGAACCATAACCGGGTGTAGGTGAATATGGTATGAGGGTTGGCCGGTTGTGGTGAGTGTGACGAAAGTTTGTGTACCGGTAATGGTAGTGGTGGTGGGGACTCGATGGAGATGGTCTACCAGTGACGGTTTGGCATTCGTGTGTTATGGTGGTGTTAAGGTGGCCGCGAAGAGAGAGGGAGGTGGTAGTGGCGGCGATTAGGTGTGGTGAGTTGCAGTGGGAGCTAGAGAGGGTGTCTTGTGGTGGTATAGCTGCTGCCAGAAACCAAGGGGAGAGGTAGTCGGGTGCCTTCGGTGGTCGGTTACAATCCAAAGAGAGAAAGAGTGTCTGGATTTTCGTGGTGTAAACCTTTTGCATCTAAAATTTTCTTAAATAGAAAGGCTCATGCACGGTCTACAAAATATAATTCAAAATAGAAAGGCTCATGCACGGTCTACAAAATATAATTCAAGGAAAGATCGGATGTGAGTGTTGGTTGAGTGCATGATAAGGAAAATCAAAGAAAGTATGGATGTGTGTGTCTTCATCCGAGATCAAGGGACAAGAGAATGGGTGGTTTGGTGAAAATGAGATTTTGTGATGATGGTGAATAGTGCATGCATATTTGACTCCCACATAATGTTGGTGATGGTACTTGAGGGGTGTTATAATACAGTAGGTTTCTTGAATTTAAATATGTATAAAGTATGGATTTGTTTGTAAATTTGTTGAAAGAAAATAGATTTGGGTTTGTTCAGCTGACGGAGTGAGAAAATAGTGTGATGGTGACATGATGATGATTGTGTTGAGATGTAAATCTTTGTTTTTAACTGTTAGTTATATTGTGTGTATAATACATGGATTAGTGTGTAGTTGTGTATGTTAGAAGTTTGTGATGGTAAGTCCCATACCTTATAATTATACACTTACTTCAGAAGTATATAATGCAGTGACATCAACCATTCCATGTCATATTATTATTACTATAAAACACTTTGTTATGTTATATTTATTTGTCAACATGCATAAATAATAAACAAATTCTGGTTATATCATTACTCTGTTCACATCCATTTTGGCAACAGAATTGTCATCATTCAACATTCAAATTCGTTTTTACTTTTGCTCACATATACGTTGTGCACAATATTAAACACTCATATATACACTAGAATATACACACATACACACGTTGTTCACTTACGAGGCATAGTTCTTTTAAAATAACACATATAGGCTGACACATAAATATTTTTAAATCCCGTATACGAATACATGAATGCATATTTTCTTATTTATCTACTTCTTTTGTTTATACTTTTTATGGATTCAAATTGTTTATCACCAACGTTTCTATCCTTCGGATAAAATCCAAAATTTGGAGTAGTTTAAGTAAAGCTAAATTACTTACATGCAATGTACCGTGCATACGCGAGCCTATTCTAGCTAGACTCGTCGTGATTAAACTTAACAAAATTTAATCATGCGGGACGTAAAGTTAAGAAATCATTATTATGCATTGCACGCAATAAAAAGAGGCTTGATTTACGAATTGACACACTCTCGGTCTTGAACTCTGGTTTCATGGCCTCTTCCACATCCATGTGAACTCGGCCAACCCTTACCTCGGCCACTGGATTGATCATACCACTTGCCCTTGTAAGTACTTTATGATCGATTGAAAAGTAACTGACCTTGTGAATTTGAAGCGTGTTCTCTCCCTTGTAGACGTTCCTCAAACGCTCTAAGTCTTCCAACATCATCTTCAAACATTATACTATCGAGGTCAACGCTTTGCTCAATTGAGTCTACGAGTTGAAAGTACTTATCTGGAACCACATCCAGTAACTTCTTCACCAAGACATCTTGCTCGAACATGTGACCTAGACTCGTTGCCTTTGAAATCATACTTGTTATTTTTTTTACAAACTGATCAACGATCTCGTCTTCCGCCATCTTGAGTTTCTCAAATTCACTTATCATTGTTAGCAATCGAGCCTTTTGAACTCTCTTGACCCCAACATATTGTGCCATTAAAGTCGTCTATATTTCTCGGGCATTCTTGTATTGAAAAACCTGAAGAAGAATATCACCATCTACCACTTGAAACAAAAATGATTTTGCCATTTGTTCTTCTTCGCGTCAATAACCGCACCCTCTTCCGGTTAAACAATTTCCCATAGCTCTTGATCGTCTAAAATCGCTTCCCCCAAATCTCCCAAGTGATGTAAAAACTGCGATTTAGCTTTGGAAGCTGCAACGATATCCCCCACTCGCTTTGGTTTGGATTATCGGTTCTTCTTTGTCACCTGCCATTGACGTGTTAAACCCCCTTACTCGATTTCCTTGGAACAAATACAAACTTGTAACAACCGGCAAAAACTCAAGTCAATATTCGTATAACTCATTAATAAAATATAAATCATATATGCATTTTGACACTCATACATGATCATTCATCATTTAGAGGTCATAAATTCCAAACATGTTTATTACGTACACTAGGTGATTATAGGAATTTCTGCCTCACACGTGCAAATACCCTCACACAAGAAAGTTGGTGATACAATATTTTGAGTACTAAAATAATACTGCTTATATATTATATAGTGTATATAAATAACGACTTTGTGTCGTGTTCATAATGTAACAGAATGATAGAATTTGATAAACAAACTCGTGTAAGTGAGCATATTTAACGAGTAACTACGAGTGTGAACCTCAAGTTAAATACAATAGCCTTTTCTATAATCGAGTACACGATTTGGTGTAACAAAACACAACCCAAGACTTACCTCAGTCATATCCTATCGTAACTATTAGAGTATAGGAATTAAACTAATCAATAAGAAAGTCATCTAAACTAATTTAATATAAATAAACCAAGTCATCCGTTTAGTTACAAAATATTTCAGCAAATGATGATGAAAGATCAATCAATACTTAAAGTGCAAATAATACTTTCCTCTCAATATATAAAGTTGGAATGTATAGTTTTTGTTCTTCCTTTTACTCTGCCATGATAAATACATTTGACATAATAAAATAAGTATAATTTAAAGACTTTTAACACCAAAAGAGTTTAATACATCTACAACCTGCACAAAGCATTATGGCACAGTAGGGAAATTATATCAACTAGGTAAGATAATAAGTCAAACTATAAAAGCCATCTTTAACCCTAATTACTTTTCACCGCCCCACCTCACCTCACCCGTGAGTTTCCATTCTCATCATTATATTGCACACACCCACATAGAAACTTGTCATCTACTAGAAAATATAAAACAAGTGTATGCATGCAAACTTGGCGTAACAATTCTTTCAACAAAAAGGTAGGTGAAAATAGTGAACATAGAGGAAAGCATAGTAAACTCTATACTACTCTTTCATTAAATGACTTTCCATAAAGGATCTTGACCCACTTGTAATCCCATCACCACATATCCAATCTTTTGAAAACACTAGCTCACAACTCTTACACTCCCCCTGTTTTTATGTTTTTATTTTTGGATCGAACCCTCACGAATCACCGGCTCTCATTTCGGTTCTAGCCCAAACAAGCCCTCCCATGGACTAAATAAGCTCAATAAAGGGTGTTAAGTTTAAGTAGAAGACACTAAGGAATTGAAAGGCTTTACAAGTGCTAGAAGTTGGTTTGGAGTGCTGAAGATTATTTTATTTACTCACTAGAAATCTTCACCTAAGTTGTCTAGTGGTATGAATATTATTCAAACCCTCTCTTTACATTAATAATCTAGTTTAGGCTATGCTTAGTTCATCCAAGTAAAAATAATAAAACAAAACTAATGATGTAGCAGGGTGACTAAAATTTTCAAATAGCATTAGGTAAATATGAGCATGAAGACTATACATCAAAATCTAATATGCTGTCACTTAAAATATAGTTTTAAGTTACGGATCTAGTAATTGCAACTAGTAAATATAAGACATAAATCATAAGATGGCCAAAAGATATATTTAACATATACTTAGTGGACTAAAACATATAAAAATGAGTTAACTTTGAACAACGAATTATTTAAGGGAAAACTAAATAATACGGTGATTAACCTTAAACTAACAAGTTGTCACACCCCAACCTAAGACGGAATTTCCGAGATGCGAACTGATTGCTCACAGCTCACAAGGTACTATCATGCAAATTAATAAATGATGGTATCTATTTAATTTATTTAAATAAAACAATTTACGGTTAAGTACATCAAATATAAAGAAATTACAACATGATCAATTAATTATTGAATAAGTTTGTGATTTGAGTTATGTTTGTGATTGAGATGTTATTGATTAACCGATAGATTGCTATTATCATTGATATTGCGAAATCATTATTATTAGTTTAAATAAATAAATTTGAGTTGAATCTAATACAATTATATAATTATTTAAATAATATTTAAATAAAGCAATTATAAATGTGTACATAAATAAATATAACTCATAATATACTTAATAATTTAATACAAACATTTTAAATATATTATTATCATATAATATATATTTCGAAATCTTTAGCAGATATCTAATGATATATATATAGTAAATACGTTTAATACGCTTGTTATAATTTTTGTTTAAAAAATAACATACACATACACACACAATAAATACAAGCAAAGTTATAAAGACGTTCAACGACGATAAAACACCAATAATGGTGTTGGGTTTTTAATAAAATAATGACGATTTATTGTTATTAAGGTATACTTATAATACATACATACATACATACATACATACATACATACATACATATATATATATATATATATATATATATATATATATATATATATGCTTACACAAAAACTTGTAACGAGATTAATTGACAAGAAACGTAACTCAATGATGTCGGTTTAATATTATGTTTATTTTTTGTTAAATATTAATTATGATAATTTATAAAATCATTTAAATGCTTAAAATAATAAAAAAAATAAAGAAGCAAAAAGTGAGCTGCTGGGACTTGAACACGCACAGATGGCCGACACAAAATTTAACACACATACCCCAGACCAGCCGTGCTGGGGTGTCAGTTGTGTAATGGATGAGAAAAATATATTAAATACAGATTTCGTTAAAATCCCAATTATTTTATAAACCCTAAACCCTGAAATCGTTCAGTCCATTGTTTTTGATTAAATTAACATTAGGGTTTCTGTTATATGACCTGGTGTAGGTCATTTGGACGGATCTAACAACACTATTACTAGTATGCTTGGATCAACCTCTACACTAGCTAGTGGAAATCACTAGTGAGGACCGAGATCTTGGATCTTGTTTGGTTATTTGTTATTACCGTGAGGGTAGAGAAAAGGGAGAGAAGAGAGAGTTTGTAAGTTGGTAAGGATAAGATAAAATAATAAAAGGTTGCTTTTCATGAGATGCACACACTATTTATAGTGTGTGTACTCTTGTATATTTCTTTCATTATTTACGGCCCAATGGGCTCCATCATACATGGCCTCGGGCCCAAACATACAAAGAAATACAAACCGACTAGCTAACATACATAATCGTTTAAACATAAACAAATACAAAAGACTAAAACACAAAATATGCTCTACAATCTTCCTCTAGTCTTTAGTTGTTGTTTTGTTAGCTTGTGTCTTCAGTCGGCTTCGGATTCGTAGTCAAAGATATCGTCATTGTTTTGAAACGGCTGCTTCTCAACGAGTAGACGGTCGAACTCGTTGAATTTTCTAACGATAGTGTCCATATTATCACGACGGACGTCTTCAACTGTGGACAGGGGCGACTCATGAAGCTTTTGTAAGTAAGCCTTGCCGAATCTAGCTAAATCATGTTCATCAAAGAAACAGAGGTCATGAGTTCTCTCGCAATGAATAATGATCTCTCTGTTATCCTTGTCGAACTCCCAAGCAATGAAATCATGAAGAAATTCGTCGTCAAAGGGCAGGCCATGAAAGATAGGTTCTCCATGATCGCCTAGCATTCTGAATCTCCATCCCTTGGTAGGCTTCTTGGTGTAGGGATTGACTTCCTTTGACTTGAATGATCTACCCGGATTTAGAGAGAATTTTAGGTAGCCATCCTTCCATTCATGCTTCAAGAATCGTTTGAACCAACCTTGTTGTGTGTCTTCCCTTCACCGCCACCCACAATCCTTCTGAAGTAGTTCATATCTATGATGAATAGAGTGTGCATATCTCAAAAGGTGAGATATGCTAGATCTCCATTTGCACGACGAAAAGCCCACCTTTTGTTCCCTTGTGCCATCGAGCGTAGAGGATTAGAGAATAATCATAATATGACTTTGATCTCCATCTCAAGCTTGCCATTCTGCTCACACTGTAATACTTGATGCATTTTCTTGACTTTCGTCGAGTAGGCTTGGCAGCAGGAGTGTCTTCAGCTGCAGATTCTTCAATCACCCTTTCTGGAGTGTCTGGATTAGGTGAGTAATTGATTCCATCGTCTCTATCATCATTATTTCTTTCCATGGCATCTAGAACTGGCAAGCTGGTACTTGCAATATAATAAGCGTTAAATAAAGAGGCGATTTTAGCCTCAATTGCAGCATCAGCCTCACAAGTTTTCTCAGCCTCGCGTGACGGTTCTTCATCATGCGCCTTATTTACACCAGTGGCATCACCATCACCACTGTCATTACCGTTTCGACCATCACCACCACGAGCTTCATCAAAATTATCATACTTGTGGTCATCGTCATCATCATATTCATTATCCTCATTCTCTTCATTATTACCATCATTGTCATCCTCATCAGTCTCATCCTCATTATCACCATCACCATCACTACCACCTCCACCACCACATTGATCTATAGGTTGTTGTTGTATAAAGGGAACCATAGAAGTAGCATGAGCACTGACTTGTTCACCTGAAGTAGGTACAACAAGTGGGGAACTTATGGAACTGACCTGCCTAGTTGTGGTGGCAGTAGTGACAGGTTCAGTGCTGACTATGGTTCCAACAACCTTTGGAGGCTCATCTCCACTCGCCTTCACACCGAACCTCCTTCTCCAGCATCTTGACTCGTCTCACCAGCGCATAGAAAACCATGTACCTTCCCTTGAGCTCTGACCCTTTCGGCATCAGCGAATAGATTTGCTAGAGCTGATCTTTGTTTATTGCTCTACTCAGTCCTTGGCTCATTCACACGCAGGAAGCCATGGAAAGTCTCCATGAGATGAGTCCTTAGATTGTTCACATCATCGTCTGTCAAGTGCATTACCTCCATAAATGCAAGGTAGCGGTTGACCAAGGACTCATTCACTTGGTTTTATGTTTTGTTGAAGTCATGTTGATATTCTATTTCTCCTTCCAGCTGCTCAATCATGTTACGCATCCTCACACTCTCAGCCATGAGTCTATCCACGTCCCTATAGGAACTGAATCCACTCTCCAACAACCCGAATCTTATGCCCATACGCTCAAAGTCTATCCATACTCGATCAAGCGTAGAGTCTAATTCCTTCCTAAAGTTGCTTGCAAAGTTAGAGGAGGAGGGAAGATCATACTCCAACCTAGAGATTTTAGATTCGAGCCTTTCCAACCGTTCATGTCGGTCACCCTTTCTCAGGATTTTTGATTAATCAACTCTTGTTGACTGTTGGCTTTGTGCTGAAAGTCTCGATCCATTCTCGCAGACTCACAATCAAGGCATTATCCAAGTCTTTATGCTCTTGTAGTTCAACCACTCGATTAGCCAGAACATCACATTGTCTTGTCACTTATTCATTGATTGCTTGTTGATCTTTAGTGAGCTTGATCAACAAGAGCTCACACTTAGCTCGGTTCTCATTTGCTTCCTCCAGTTCTCTAATCTTATCGAGGATTGGATCTCGATACACTGGAGACTTCTTCGACGTTCCACTTGAGACGAGAGTGGCAGCTTAGATTGGGTTCTTTTGGATTGAGGGAGATGTGGTTGATATGGTTGAGTGTGGTGTGGTTGGTATAGTCATTGTTAAGGTTAGGGTTGGAAAAGATGTAGTGATGGTTAGTGGTAGGTTGATTGGTTCAGTTGTGGTTTGTAAAGTTGATGTGGTGGTTTGGGATTGGATGGATGATGTGAAGGTAGAGGTCCAAACTGATGTTCCCCTAATTAGTGAAGTGAATTGATATATGGGTGAGGTAACGGGTAAGATGATCCTAGGTGGTGACAAGGTTTGGGTGGTAAATGGAAGGTTTTCTAGGATTGAGGGTAAAGGTTCGTCTAGTCTGGTTGGTGAGGTTTCGGGAAGTGTAATGGGTTCATCTCTAAGTGACAGGGCCTTTGGTTTGGGTTTGGTTTTGAGGATAATTCTAGTTTTGGATTTTGATTGGTATTTGGAAGGAGATTTTGATTTAGTCTTGGATTGGGTTTTTGGTGAGGTTGAGGTTTGGAGTTTGGTAAATTTGATTTGTTTGGATTTGAGGGCTTCTATGGTTTTGGCTACGTGTGGTTTGTGTGGTTGAGGGAGTGGAAGCTAGGAATTCACTAATCATAGCAGGAGTGAAAGGAAAACGTACCTTGATAGTAGGTAGCTTGGCAGACAGAGACTTCTTGGAGTCCTTTGTCTTCTTTGAGCGTTTCAACGGATGCTCCGGCTCTTCCTCCACTTCATATGTGGCAACAACAGCAGCAGGCTTCTTAGATGATTCTCCGGCCTTTCTTTTACCTTTGTCAGGTTTTCGCTTTGACCGGTGTTCACCCTCCACACCTGTTTTGGGTTCAGCTTCATGTTCAGGCTCGTCAACAGGTTCATCGACAGGCTCATCCTCATCCTCTTCTTTATCTCCACCTTCATCATCATGACCATCATCGTCATCATCATGACCATCATCACCATGATCTCCTTCCTCCCAACCTCAGTATCCTCACTGTTAGTCTCAGTTTCTGTGAACTGACGAATCTTTACTCCAGTTTCAGTACCCTTATATTTGTACAAACTTCTCCCAGTAGTCTCAAGGATAGCCTTTAATGTAGATTTCCGAACCATCTTCACATGATAAGGCTTAGATGGTTCAATAACATTTCCTTCATCATCAACTTCATCCATGTATACTGGCTTGGGAATATTGGGAAGCAAGTCATCCAAGATCAATTGTACAAATCTTGGATACATCATCCATCTATTTTTAGCAAGCACATTAAGTTGCATGTATTTATAGAACAGTCTTGAGTAATTGTACTTCCTGTTGGGTGTCAAGCACAACATCAATCCAATCCAATCAACGTTAAACTTATCAAAGCCTCCTTTCGGTGATGACAAGAAGTTGGAAACAATGTGAAAGAGAAGCTTCCAGTATACGGGAAGATGCTTCTTTTCACACGTACTCCATTTCACATCATACCCAATTTCCTCAAGATACCCAGCTATATCATCTTTTGAGAAAGAAGTAAAAGGGTCAGCAGCGTCATCTTTAATCTTCAATGCTCTACGTATCACTTCTTCATTCATAGTAATATCCTATCCATCCACCTTTGAGGTAATCTCTGTACCCCTCTTTAGAGTCTTAGCTTTGGTCCAGAATTGCTCAATCCAAGAGCTATGTACTTCAGGATAAGTGGTTATTGCATAAGGCAGTGGGCAATCTTGTAGTCCCTTGATCATTGATAAAAACACCTTATACTTCCTTTTCTTAGGGATCTATAAGGGACATGAGCTGTTATGATTCTACAAGACATAAAAGAGACATGAGTGTTGATAATTGAGTATAAATGATATGAAAATATACACTAAGTAGATTAAATAGTACAAACTAAAGATAAAACAAAAAAAAGAGAAATAAAAACAACAACAAAAAACTTTACAAAAATTTGGATAAAGATGTTTCAAGTTGAATAATAGAAACTGTCTAAGTGTTGAGTGATCTAATCGAATAACATGAGGATTCAAGTTAGTTAGTTTTAACATGGTAGTTGAAAATATTCTTAAGGCACAAATAATCGAATTGAATCAGTTAAGTGAAATAATTAAAAAAATTTACAAGTAAAACTAATCTAATCGAGTTTTAATATGATATGATCTAGTTATAAATTAATCTAATCGAATATGCATTCGATTAGGTTGATTTATAGATTATATTAGATTATATTAAAGTTTAATAAGTTTAATTTACAAGTCTCATTTGATCTAATCGAATGTAAGTTTTATTCTAATCGAATGACCTAATCAAATCGAATGGTCATTCGATTGGATAAGATATTCTATTCAATTCGATTAGAACTCTTATTCGATTAGAATTTCCTTGTTAGTTTCAATCTCATGATTCTTTAATCGAATGTTGATTCGATTACTTATGACTTAACATGTATTGTGAATCCTTCTTCCCTAATCGAATGGACATTCGATTACATGTTAGTTGAACAAATTTTATGAATAATTGTTTCCTAATCGAATGGGCATTCGAACACTTTTTCCTTCACATGTCTTCTGAAACTTTCTTTTCTAATCGAACAACCATTCGATCACTTGGCACTTACCAGATTTTAGGCTTGGTAGTTGTCTAATCGAATGAGCTTTCGATCGCTTGGCCCTTATTTTCTAATCGAATCTTAATTCGATTACTTGGTCCTTGATATACATTCTCAACCCATCATTTTTAATCGAATGAACCATTCGATTACTTTTCTTTGAACCAATTTTCATCCAACGTTTTCTTATCAAACGTTCATTTGATTACAACCACCATAGTTATCCAAACATCAAACATTAAAACCTTCAATACATTTCTGGGTTCATGTTCATCCGTTATAAGTTTCCGGGTAACAAAAACTCATATTCAAACGCTTTGACTGGGTCAATTGACCCCCAAACAGTCCAAAGAACCCTAAAAAATACAAAAACTCTACAAATCCTAATAAAAACTCAAATAAACAGATAAGCTCCTAATCATATCACTAAGCATATTATAACCTCAAATCAACCAAATAACAACATATCGAGATCCTATTAGATTTGAACAATTTCTGATGGAAATGTTCTTGAACAAGAACACGAACAAGATAAAAAATCATGTAAATATTATACCACAGGAGGCGGATTCATCTTGTGTGATGATTTAAGTGTGATAATAAGAGCATATTTGATGTTTGTTATGTATAGATCTAGGGTTTTGAAGATGGCAGTGTAAAGCGATGGATGGGAGAAAAAGGTGGAAAGAGAAAATTGAAGTGGTTAAGGTTGGAAATTTTAAAATGAATGATATTTTGTGTTGAACCTATTTATAGGGTCAGCCTATCTCGCGATAGGGTTAAAACATCTCGATTTATAAACGATTTTACATTCTCAACCCCCGAACTCCGAAAATATTTACAATTTCAAACCCGCATAATAATTAGCAACCGAATCCAAACACTTTAAGTATATGTAAGACATAATTTGTTGGCTTGACACTTTACAATCTTTGCAATAAGAACCTTGTATAAAAAATTACCTTTCTAAAAGGACACATTAATTAAAAGATAAAATAAGTAAACAAAAATAGAGTTAAAATAAAAATAAAATTAAAAACAACCAGACAGGTGCCGTGCGAGCATCCGTAGTGTTAAGCTCTTGCTAGTCAACATTGAATGATTCCAGAATCAACTTGGTCTTCTTTTTGTAGACATGATAAGCGGTTTTGTTAGTAGCATAACCAACATAATAACACTCATCTTCCTTTTCAGCAAACTTTGGATCAGGCTGAGCACCAGTATGGAGTAGGGTGCATGGACATCCAAATGTCTTGAAATAGATGACTTGCGGCTTTATATTGTAGTAGACTTCATATGGAGTATTCTACAAGGGTTTATTGATAATCACACGGTTTTAAAGAAAACAAACAGCATTGATTGCTTCACCCCAAAAGAAAAAAAAGGATGTTTGGAGTCTGACAACATTGTTCTTGCAACTTCAACCAGTGTTCGATTACGACGTTCAGCTACTCCATTTTGTTGCGGAGTATATGGTTCACTGAAGTGGCGGTCTATTCCATTTAAACTGTAAAAGTCATCCACAGTTTGTTGCAAAACTCAGTTCCATTGTCGCTTCTTATACATTTCACATTTTTTTGTCTGCCTCTCCACGAGTGTAATGAACTTGATCTAAAACTAATCAGTTTCATCCTTGTGCCCTAAAAGGAAAGTCCAACTGAAATGAGATATCAGTAATCACAAGACAATGGGCTTTTCGGCCGATTGCTAATGGATGGATAGGACCAATTAAATCAATATGTAATAGCTGAAGAATGGAATCTATGGAATTAATCGTCTTGGGCTTGTGAGGGAGCTTGTGTTGCTTGCATTTAGAGCACGAAATACATTTTTCAATGCAAGAGAAAGATATAACAGGCTATCCCCTCACATGCTCACCTTTGACCAATTTGTTTAAGTTTTTCAAATTAACATGGCCAAGACGTCTATGCCATAGAGATGAGTCATTATCCGACGCCTTAGATAGTAAACATGAAGTGGTCTTACATGAGTAAGAGCTATTCGTGTCTAATATGTAAGCATCATTATGCCTCAGAGTACGCATCAAGATCCAATCTTCTGGGACTTTAAAACCTGGTTTAAGAAGAAAGCATTCATTTTCAGTGAATAGCATGGAGTACTGTCGATCACAAATTTGTTAGACACTAAGCAGATTGTGATTCAGTTCCCCACCAAATTGACTTCATCAGACATCAAGATCCCATTTGACACTTTTCATCATTTTGTGATGTTACCTCCCACGTCTCCAGCGAAAGAAACATGTCCTCCATTAAACGGTTTAACGTCGAATAGTGATTCATCTCTTGTGATGTGTTGGGTGCAGCCACTATCTAGGTACCAAATACTGTTGATAGACCTTATTGACCGACCCAATACACATTAGTAATCTAATTAGACATGGTTTCTCGAGATTTAGTTGTCTCCAGGAGGTCGACCACAAAATTACCATCATTTATTTTTGTGTTATCAATTATGAAGTTTTGGGATGTGTCGTAATCAGAAGAACAGTCATTAGGAATCCATGCATGTACAGGTTTCCTGGTTTTGGAAGATTTTCTTGACTATCTCCTTTTTGGTTTTAAAACAAAATCTTCAGATTTTCAATCTTTGGATTCCTTTTCTTGTTTCTTTTTGGTAAATTCCTTGACTTTTTAGTCTAAGAATTCCTTTTTGGTTATCCAAAAAGGTGGTTTACTGTTATTTTTATTTTTGGATCTCACATCCATTTCACTGGCAGAACTATCAGATCGATCATTTCTTTTTCTTGAGCTTGGTGTAACCCTAGAACGGAATTGGTTAAACTGATTGTTCATTTAAAGTTTCTTTTTATGCCAGTTCTTGCAATGTCTTGCAAGGTGAGATGGGTTACCACAGACATAACAAAGTCTTTTTCTGTTTTCCCTATAGAAATCGTTAGAACTATGATACATATGTTGTGGAGAATATGGTGATGCTTGGAAGGGTACAAACAAGTTATAAGGTCAATAGGCCCGATCATCAAAAACATTTGAATATAATGAATTGACATAATCTTGTGGATGACAACCATAGTAGTTATTATCATACTAATTGTGGAGTTGAGGATGAAAAAATTGATTAGTTGATTGGAAAAAAAATGTTTCTATGTGGCGGCCCATGTTTACTGGAAGTTCTAGGTTTTTCTTTTTCAAAACAATTTCTTTAAATTTATCTCCCACTACTTTACAATCACTTGATGAACATCTACGTATTCTTGTCTCAACAACCACTTTCTTTCACACATTTCTGTTATTAACAATTTGATAAAAAAAATAGTTTCACAATCACTATCAGAAGTGGAAACATCATTTTCATTCACATCATTAAGAGAAGTGCCTGCATCAACACTCTCACAAAGTAAACGATTGTTCAAAATGTTTTTCAAAGTATTATTATTAAAGACTGGGTTAACAACAGAAGTTTTAAAATTCACACTTGAATAAAAAAGGGAATTTAAAATCTTTTTAACTCCATAACCCTTGTTCGTTTCCACAACCTGCCGAAGAAGATGAACTACCATTAGGACTAATTGATGGAAGAACTGGATCAACGGTGTTGGGGACATCATGAATAAATGTCTTTGGTTTTGGAACGTGACCAATACCATAGACCATTTCATCCTCAGGTGGGGTATTGAAACTAAAGTGAGAAAGGCTAGTATAATTCTCATTAAATGGAGGTGGAACAACAATATTATAATAGCATTTTAATACTGCTCTTCCACCTCCTTTTAATGAGAATTATACTAGCCTTCCTCACCCAATATGTGCCTCAGTTATTCCCTTCAGCTTATCAAAAGCTAACTCAAGTCGTTCAACGGCTATTTTCCTTTGAGCTAAGTCTAACTCCAATTTGTCAATTTTAGCATTTAGTTCAACAACACGTCTTTCATGATGTTCAGCTAGTTTTTCAGCTTGGAAAAGTTTTTCATTAAGCTTAACCATATCATTATTATGAGTTTTAATCCTAGTGGTATAAATCTTTTTAGCTTTCTTAAGATCATCGTTCTGGCATTTAATGCTAACACTTTCATCTATCAGGGCAGCATTATAAGTTCTGTAGTGCATACCTTTATCAATACAAGCTTGTGAGCAAGGTTTGTGTACCTCGGGAATGACAGAGGTAAGTGTAGGTGTTCCAGCAGCCGAGCTTTATGAGGTGCTTGCTTCATTGGTGAAGGCCATTCCAACAAAGGTTAGAGGATTCTTCATCTCTTCAAATTGGTCATCCTCCCAATCTGGTTGAGTTGCTTCAGCTGTTCTTGTAATCATAGCCTTTGAGCTGGACTCGAAGTTTCCCTTGGATGTGCTTCCTTGACTAATTCTTGGGACCCTTGACTTCAAGGAATAGTTCGGAACGGGATTCTTGTCATGTATTTTAGCACCCTCTGTATCAGACATCTCTGTGATCTTGATGTCATTAACAGCCATGGGAGGATTGGTTAATTCTCTCGCAAAGTGACCCGATTCATTGCAGTTGTACCAACACAGCTTGTCTTTCTCAAATCCAATGCTCTTCCCATCAGAATCTCTAAAACTGTTCTTCCCATACTTTTTCATGAAGTTAGAAGCTTGGTGAACAACTTCTAACAGAATCCAATGCTCTTCCCATTAGAAGTTCTTCCCATACTCTTCCATTTCTTGAGATCCTTCTTCTTGAACTCATGAAGGTCTCCTTTCTCAAAGGAAGGAAGAAGAAACTTTCCTGGTAACAAATCCTCATGGCTTGCCATAAAGGCATGGAACAGTGCCGAATTGCAGTCATCAGCTGAAATGGTTTGAGGAGCAGAGTGAGCTTATTTGCTTGTAGTCCCTTTATAATATGGATACTAAAACAAGTTTTAACAAATGTTCAGGTTGTTGGTTTGGGTCTTGATAATTGGTCAAACCCAAAGTCAACTTTCCAAAATAATGAATGTTATGAGATAGCTCAATAAAATTTAAGAAGACTTAACCAAGTATGTAGTTATATTGTTTTAGAACTAACAACGTCCGTTAAGCGAGTGTTTGGTTTCGTCGGTCCAAACTTTGTTATAAGATCAAGTTGGATTCAACATTCCAAGTACTTTGTGAAAATAATTAAAATCAGTTTATAAAATATTTGTAAAGAAATATACAAGTCTTGATAACTAGAAACACACTTCTGTGTCTTAAGCGAGTGACACCGGTTTAGTTCGGTTTGGTTCGGTTTTTATCTTGGAATAAAACCAAGAATGGTTACCACTTGCCTAAGCATCAAAGAACTTGTATAATAATTTATAAATGATTTTACTTAAGTTTAACAACCAAAAAGTCAATAATAAAGTCTTTAAACGAAAGTTCAGTTTTTGGTTCGGATCTTGTTTCGGGTTAGGACCGGGGTTAGATTCTACAAACCCATAACCATGGAACTCATAAAAATGATCTTCAGAAAATTAAATCTAACATAAAGCATGTTTATACAATTATTTAACAAAACTAGTAAACAAAGTTTGGTTTACAGTCAAACCGAGGCTAGTTTCTATAAACCCATAACCATGGAACTCAACAAATATGAATCACAAACTAAAATGAGCAGATATTAAGAATGGTTAGTAAGCATAAACAAGATATATAATTACATATATTTCAAGGACCACGTGAGTCCTCCATGAAGCCTTGCCTTACGAGGCCCAACACTCCACCGACCGAGATCGAAGAAGTGACCACCAAAAGTAACAAGGGGTGTATATTATATATATATATATATATATATATATATATATGTTGTACCACAAGTTATAAGTAATAATATGTTAGTTAGAATCTAGTATTATGGTCAGTTTGACTTTTGAAAGTTAAACTTCCAAGAACAATGAAAAACAACCTTTAAAACCTTGAATTTGAGGGAGAAGATGAAGTACGAGCAGGGTATAATGGAGAAGAGGGTCTTGTATATATAGATTAAGATTGAAAGGGTTATGCATGAGGTCTAATGTATAAAAATTAGGATTGGATAATACGGTGTAAAGCACAAACAACAAACGTACATTGCGGCTGACCTGATGGGCATCACGATACGAGACCCTAGAGGTCCATACCCATCGCGTATCCCGATGGGGTGGGCAGCCAGACTTTCAAAATTTGCTAAAGTTGCAGTTTTGGTCCCTTGAGTTGGTTTTAGGCGTTTTTAAGGCATTTTAAGGACCGTAAAGGATTTTTATAAGACTCAACAAGTACAAAAATACATTTTAACATAAAATCCATCATTTTGATTATATCGGAGGTTTCAATTTACAAAACGGGTCAGGTTACATGATAAACGAATATCAAAACGAATACAAATAGGACCCTAAATTGACGAATGTCACAACATCCCCTACTTTTGAAAACTTTGTCCCAAAATTAAGATGATGATGATGCAAACAAGTGTGGACACTTCTCCTTCATTGTTATTTCTCGTAACAAAGTGAACTCTGCGCCGTGCCGTTATTCCCATCGAACTTTGACTAACTGAATATGACTACGCTTGGTTTTCTTCTCGTTGCGATCCATGATCTCAACGGGTCGTTCAACCATAATCATTGACTTATCGACATGCACTTCATCGAGAGGTATATGGAGATTAACTTCGACTAAGCATTTTTTATGATTTGAAACATGAAAAGATGGATGAACACTGGTAAGATCCGCCGGTAGTTTGAGTCGATAAGCTACTTTCCCAACCCTTTCGAGGATCTTGAATGGTCCTACGAAACACGGAGCTAGTTTTCCCTTCTTTCCAAAACGGACTACCCCCTTCCAAGGAGCTAATTTTAAAAGGATAAGATCGTCAACATTAAATTCGATCGGTTTTCGCCGTTTGTCGACGTAACTCTTTTGACGACTTATAGCGGCTAGGGGGTTCTTACGGATTTGATCTATAACGCCAGTGGCTTATTGGACCATTTCAAGTCCCGTGATTTGAGCTTCACCGATTTCGTTCCCACTAATCGGAGAACGACTTTTACAACCGTAAAGAGCTTGGAAATGAGCCATAAAGATGCTAGAATGGAAACTGTTATTATCAGAAAACTCAATGAAATGAATGTGGAAATCCTAATTCCCACCGAAATCAAGAATACACGCTCGTAGCATATCCTCGAGGGTTTGAATTGTACGTTCGGATTGTACTTCCGCTTGAGGATGATAAGCAGTGCTAAGATCGAGACATGTTCCCAATGTTTCTTGAAGTGATCGCCAAAAATGAGAAGTAAAACGAGCATAGCGATCGAAGATGATAGACAATGGTAAACAGTGTCGACACACAATTTCCCGAACATAGATTTGAGAAAGTTGCTCGACAGAATACTTCCCGCGGATCGGAATGAAATGAGCAGACTTGGTTAAACGATCTATGATCACCCAAATACTATCGTTCCCTTTTTGGGTGTTGGGTATTTTAGTGATAAAGTCCAGAGCAATGCCTTCCCATTTCCAAATGAGAATTGGTGGTGGCTCGAGTAGACAAAAAGTTCTTTGATGTTCAGCTTTGACTTTTGAGCAAATAAGACATTTAAATACATACAAGGCTACGTCCTTTTTCATACCCGGCAACCAAAAGGTAGCACGAAGATCGAAATATATTTTATCCATACCGGGATGAACGGAATACCGCGACCTGTGAGCTTCGTCGTGTATACAAGTACGAAGGTCATCGCGATCGGGAATCCACAAATGATAGAGAAAATACAAAATACCATCGGGTTTAGTTTTGAGTTGAAGTTCTTCTCCACATGACATTTCGTCGTACATGTTACCTTCTTCAACGGAGGTACCCTGAGCTTGAAAGATACGGATTTGAAGATCGGTTTGGATAAGAACGCTTTAAAGAAGAACGGACTTAACATTAACCTTTCGACTTAGGGCGTCGGCGACAACATTCGCTTTACCAGGATGGTAGCGAATCTCGTAATCATAATCATTAAGTAATTCGGACCATCGTTGTTGTCTCATGTTGAGATCTTTTTGGTCAAAAATATGTTGAAGGCTTTTATGGTCGGTAAATATAACATATTTTGTATCGTAAATGTAATGTCTCAAGATTTTGAGAGCAAAAACGATGGCACCAAGTTCGAGATCATGAGTCGTATAATTCTTCTCGTTGACCTTAAGTTTCCTTGATACGTAAGCGATGACTTGACCTCATTGCATGAGAACACAACCGAGACCTTGATGAGATGCATTGCAAAATACAACAAAATAGTCGTTTCCATCGGGAAGGGTTAGAACGGAAGCATTGCAAAGCATGTCCTTGAGAGTAAGAAAGTCTTCTTCTAGTTTTGATCCCCAATCGAATGGTTTTCCTTTATAAGTGAGGGAGGTGAGGGGTAAAGAGATTTTGGAAAAGTTTCGAATGAATCGACGATAATATCCTGCCAAACCGAGGAAGGATCGAATTTCTGTGGGAGTTGTTGGTGTAGGTTCCCTGACGGATCACACGAGATATCTCGGTCTACTCAGGTGCGGAATCCCTGCGTAGATCGTTACGAGCGTAGAAAGCAAATCAAACAAACACACACGAATAAACCGAAACACGTTATATATTAATAACTGAACTCACGTGATATGAATCACTGATACAGACTCTCGTCCTCACGTTACAATGAACTCAAACCAGCTTAGATCAAATCGATAAATTACTTCAACCCTAAGCCGTAACCTAGTATAAATACACGACAACTTCGCCTGATATGTTCAGGCGAAGTTGTCCATAACTTCGCTTGTTCAACAAGTTCGCCTAGGCGAACTTGTTAACAACTTCGCTTAAACAAAAACATAAATAACATTACAGACTCGATTACAGACACTAGACTATGAACTACTGACATTTATGCACCAACAGACTCCCCCTTGGCAGTAGCTTCATATCTTGATCTTTAAGCACTTGTCTCGTAATCTTCAATCTTGTCTCTTCACGCATGCACTCATTCTCTAACACAAACCGTGACTACTCGCGGATACTTCCTCGCTTCGTCTTTCGAAGCAGGAATATAGAATATCTTCTTTTCATTCAACACTTGCAGATCAGCTTTCGATAAGTTAACAAGATGCATCGGATCATACACCCTTAGCACTTCTTGTTCGTCTTCGTCTTCCATCACGGCTTCAGCAGTCTGGCAATCAACATACACCATTTAAGATTCTTCAACACATCTTGAGGCATAATCTTCATTGGAACCTCCTTAATGCATCGAATCGGTTTGTACTTCATTACCATCCATGGCTTGCCATCTGCTCTCATTCCCCTTTCTTTATCTTCCACTAGCTTTCCCTTCTGTGGCTTTAATAACTCAAACTTCTTCTCTTTTATGCTTTCTTTCCACACGATCTTCCCAATAACCCTTGCCATGTTGTCGTCGCTTCTATTGATCAGCCCCAATCTAGCCAAATCCTTCACCTCACATTCAGGAAATGTATTGAGAGATCTCAACGTTCTTTTAAAATACTGAATCCCATCAAAACGTTTCACCACAAACAACTTTATCTGTTCATCATATAGCCAACAAATAATTCCTTTCTTCGACTCAGCATAGCCTTTGATATTATAACTCTTCTTGAACATGGTTGGAACAGCAGGCTTCTTAGTTTTAATAAACCAATGAGCACAGCCTTCCTTCCACCTAGGCTGCTCCTCCCACTCAGTCTCATCATTTTCCATCTCAGTACCCATATCGGCTTTCTCAACATCTGGGATCTCGTGTTCAACATTTTCTTCAATTATTTCACCTTCTTCAATCTCATCTTCAATCACAATCTGTGCTCCAATCTTCTCAATCTCCTCAATAGGCAGCACATCATCATCATCCTCTAGCATATCATCATCCAATTCTTTCAACGCATCGATCACATCATCATCATCATCAACCATCACCACCACATCACCACCAACTGCACCTGCAGACTCCCCCTGAGCTGTGGAAGTCCTAAGAGCTTGAGTAGTTCTTGGCAACTCACCACCTGCATCTTTCGATGCATTGGGATCATCGTCTCTATCATTTCTCTTCTTTGTCCTTAACTCGTCGCCTCTACAGCCTGTCTCCCCCCTGAGATGCCAAGAACTCCTTCATAGCATCTATAATTCGCCGATGTTCAACCAGGAGGGACGACTGTAGTTGATTCTCTGCTACAAGGCGCTGAATAGCCTGGGTCTGGATAAAGTTTATCCTCGATTGCTCTGCCACGACCCGTTCAAGTGCAGCTATTCTCTCCGAGTCTGAGAGGGTTGCATTGAAATCAAACCTCATGTTAGATGTGTCTTGAGTATACTCAGCAGGGATCTCGAATGTAACCGGGACATCAGAAGTAGTTGTGGACGTAACCGCAGGTGGTATCGTGACCGACAACCCTGCAGTTGCAACGACGGTAGACTCTACAAATTGTGCCACCACCTCTGAAGGAGTAAGCGTTGGAGGTGGTAACGACACAATCTCCGGAGTCGTCGTCTGTAGTGTGATGGATGGGATGCCGACAGCTGATGTAGCCACCACGGGAACATCCGCGGCGCTTGTAACCTGTACAGAAGTAGGAACAATCGACATACCTGACAGTGCGGATAGAGCGAACCGTACAACTCTTGAAGTCTCTCCAGCTCCCATACCTGCACCTGTCCTTTCACGTCTTGATCGTCTAATCAGCTTGTGAATATCCTCTTCTTCTTCTTCTGACTCAGTATCATCAACTGTCCTCTTCCTCTTCCCAGTCGTCCTTTCTCGTCTCACCAACATCCTTCTCGCCTCATCCATAACATCATCAAGATCTGAGTCAGCCACCGTCGTAGCTGCTCTAGTAACATTCACTTCCCGAACCTGTGCAGCAGAGACCTGCACCTCTTCTTGTGGATCAAAACGGTCCATGTCGAAGAATCCTTGGCCGCTAAATGCAGCATCAAGGTCTACATCCTCCTCAGCCGACACAACAGGCACAGCAGGTACATCTCGAGGTGCTCCTACCTGTCGTGGTTGAGGGTCTCTGAACTCATCCACCCGAGCTGGCACATACCCCGGGTTTATTAAGAACCCAAAGAGTGGAGTATGCCTTGGACGACGTTCAGGCTTGCTCCTCGCACTTGAAGTACGGCATTGAGCAAAGATACGTTTGCTCACACTCTCCACGTATCGTATTGGGAGTCGTTGAGGCAAATTTGGAGCCACATGGTTCAAGATCATCTGGATGAATATTGGATACATTATGAACCGCTCACGAGCCATCGCCCTCCTCTGTCTGTCGATCTCATAAAAGACCATCTGACTAAAGCTATAACGTTTGTTATAAGTCAGAGCAGTCATTGCTGACTGCATGGTCGCACCCATTCCGTCAGTACTCGCCTTCCTCCCAGACATACACACAATCATGACGTGCATGAGGAAGCGCCACTAATTGAGAAGGAACCCCTTCCGTCTCTGGGTATCGCCCAAGGGACCAGAATATCCCATTCGTAGGAATGCTCCATCACAAAACGGAGCCACAAACTCCGTAGGGTCATCCCTAGTCTCCTCACCGAACCGTAAAGCCACCCGTATTTGTTCAGATGAGAACTGAACCTCTTGATTGTTGACGGTTGCTCGCATAACCGGGGGCTCAACGCGGCAATCGTACTCCACAGTCTGCCAGAAATCCTCGATATTGGGTAAGGATATCGGCAGAGTCGTCGTGATAGCGTGAAATATCCTCGAGCGAAGGAGGAATGTGATTATCTCACGGTAATCCTCCATACCACTCGCTTCCGGGTCTAAGGTGATGAACATGTTGTGACCCGGGAAGAATTGTCTCTGATTATCTCCATCGTCACCTCCAGCACCTCCAGCACCTGCTACTGCAGCCATATCTGCAACAAACGATCCAAGTTAGATATACGTTAAGGCGTACCACAAGTTCGCTTGTTACCATGTGCGAAGTTGTGATAAAATCTGTATAGGCGAAGTTAAAGTTGGGGCGAAGTTGGGGACAACTTCGCTTCATCTTTAAGTTCGTCTAATAATTAACAAATTTAAAAGGTCCAGGCGAAGTTAATGATAACTTCGCCTCACCACAACATCGCCCCAGGCGAAGTTGAGCCTCAGGCGAAGTTACGGATAACTTCGCCTAAACCTTAAGTTCGCCTGAATCTGAATCGGGGACAGGAAGGATAATCTAAGTCGGAAAATCTGATGTTTTGGTCAATTTTGACGATTGAGGAGCCTAAAACACATGATATTAAGAGTATCTGGACGATCGTTTTGTTCATGACCACGTAAACACCAGTTTTGACAATCCGGTAACAAAGGTCGATCGACCGAGGTCCCGAAACAAGTCGAAACGACCTCAGATTAACATCAATGAACATTGATTATACGATATGATGACCCAACAAACCTATAAATCTGTTTGAAATCGAAGAAAGATAATCAAATGATAATGAATTAAGTTCGATGTGATAATCGAGATTAAGTTCGCTGATATTGAAAGTTATGAACAGTTTGACCTTAAAAATTCTTTATATAGGGTCAGAGATTATACAGGCGAAGTTACGGTTAACTTCGCCTAGGCGAAGTTATTCATAAGTTCGCCTGTTTAACAACATCGCCTATATTTACAAAATCAACCCTTATAATTTGAACATTTTGTAATTAAGTTCTAAAACTTCCCTTTAAGAATTAAATGACACGATCAAGTCCAAGTAACCATTTATAAAAGCATACAACTACATAAAAAGAAAACTTTTAACAATTAAAGTATAAGGGATCAAATTTCAGTCTCGATAGGGACTACTATGTTTTAGAAAAGATCCGAACAGGAATCATACTAATTACGTGATTGTCACATAGATCCGTGTTTAGCTGTATTATGACATAAAGAAACAGGTTGTAAGCAGGTAATATACTTAAGATGGTTTTCATCGTTTCTGTGATACGAGTTAGGTTCAATTAAGCCTCAAAATTTAAGTGGGCAACAACTCAGAGATTATGATGCCTCCTATCTATTCTCAAAGCGTATTTGGCTTTCCCCAAGTCACCCCGAATTGACTTCGACCCTTAGTGTCTGATTAAGTTTGTAATTACTCTTCATCTCCTTCCCGTTCTCTTTCTTACTCCATGATTAAGAAGTCTTGATATGTTGAACTCTAGAATGTTTCAATAACTCATAAGTTTTTTTTTTTTTATTTTTTATTTTTTTTTTTTTTTATGATAAACATTTACATAGACTTCAGAGTAGTAACCAACTGCAAGTCCCGAATCTGGATCACTGCAGTTTCTTGAAACGCTATCTTCACGGGAATCAGAACACTTACGGGCTCGTGTATGACTGGCTAATCGCTTTTCTGCCTATCATTCGGAAAGATATATATGAAGACATGCAAAACTCGTAAGGAGTCTCCACGTAAAATCAAGTAGTTTTAGTTTGTATCACATCTACTTTTACGCACCATAAAAAGTTACCATGACATACAATGACTGTCCTAAAGCCTTTTAAGCCTAATAACTTCACTAGTTAAGCACACAGAATCAGTATATCTATCATTTTCCAAGTTTGGATCAATTTTCTGTTAAACATAGCTAACGAACTTCATACGAAGTAGTAGACTTGAAAAATAATTTCATTTCCCTTAAAAAAAATTTTAACATTAATCACCCCGACCAAAACAAAGTCTTCAGGTAAACGGCTATCCTGAAGATCCAATGGATCAGCTGGACCGACCACATACTAGTATGTGTCCTTCTAACTAAGTATGATCGACTAATTTTAAGCGAAAGAATGAAAACTCATCATAAACCGCCCCGGTCACTTTCAGTCATCTGGTTAATGGCTATCCTCATATTCTACAAGTAGAATTGAGGACCAAACATATCCTAAGACATGTCCTTCAAACTGTGGTAACCGACATACTTTTAAGCGATAGTGACGTTTTTTTTTTTGTTTTTTTTTTGTTTTTTTTTAAATATAACATGAAAAGCATGGTTACTCGGGATTGATCATCCCATTCAGCTCGATAAGGTTTTGAAATCTTGTTTTGTCAAACGCTTTAGTATATAGATCAGCGAAATTATCAAGCGTATCCACCTTTTCAAGCACAATCAGTTTCTTCTCAGCACAATCCCGTATAAAATGATGACGTATGTCAATATGTTTAGTTTTACTGTGCTTCACGGGATTGTTAGTTACTGAGATAGCAGCTGTGTTATCAATGCAAATAGGTGTAAGTAAGAAATTCAGAACATAGTCGCGCAACTGTTGTTGAATCCAAAGAACCTGGGAGCAGCAGTTGGATGCTGCCATGTATTCTGCTTCACAGGTTGAAATTGCGACCGAAGTCTGTTTCTTGCATTGCCACGACACCAATCTGCCACCAAGAAACTGACATCCTCCAGTTGTTGACTTCCGACTCTGATTGCACCCTCCATAATCAGAATCTGTGTAAGCGACTAGCTCCAAGTCTCCTCCTCTCGGGTACCATAACCCCAGCTTCGGTTTGCCCTTGAGATACCGCAAGATCCTCTTCACACCCTTCATGTGAGATTCCTTTGGGTTTGCCTGAAAACGAGCACAAAGACAAACAACAAACATTATATCAGGCCTAGAGGCAGTTAAGTACATTAAAGAACCTATAATAGCCCGATACTGAGTTGGGTCCACATCTGCATCACCGTCTGACTCAGCACCCAATTTGTGATTGACGCAGATTGGAGTGTCGAATGGAGTGCTGTCCTCCATCTTGAATCGTTTGAGCACATCATGGACATACTTGGTCTGATGAATGAACATCCCATCCTTCTTCTGATCAACCTGCAATCCTAAAAAGAAAGTTAGTTCACCCATAGCACTCATTTCAAACCTTTTCTTCATGACGGCCTCAAACTCCTGACACATGGAGACTTTAGATGCAGCAAAGATAATGTCATCCACGTAGACTTGCACCAGCAGGAAGTCGCTTCCTTCTCTCTTAACGAACAACGTGCTATCAATCTTCCCTCTTTCAAACCCATTTTCCAGTAAGTAATCTGATAAAGTTGAATACCAGGCACGAGGTGCCTGATGTAGTCCATACAATGCCTTGCTTAACTTGTACACGTGATCAGGAAAGTCTCGGTCAGGAAAACCCGGAGGTTGCTCAACATACACTACCTCATCAACTTTCCCATTCAAAAACGCACTCTTCACATCCAACTGAAATACCTTCATCTTCTTATAAGCAGCGAACGCCAAAAACAATCTAATGGCTTCCAACCTTGCGACAGGAGCGAACACTTCATTATAATCAATCCCCTCTTGTTGATTAAAACCTTTAACGACTAGCCTCGCCTTGTTTCTTATGATAATCCCTTTCTCATCTCTCTTGCACTTAAACACCCATTTTGTGCCTATCGCATGCACATGCTTCGGTTTTTCAACCAAGTCCAAACTTCCATTTTCTTGAATTGAGCCAACTCTTCTTGCATAGCTTCGACCCACGAGCTGTCCTTGAGAGCCATTTGATAATTCTTCGGTTCAATCTTGCTGATAAAGCAGGTGTACAAGCATTCGTTGATTATCCCTGTCTCCTTGATGCTTGTGTAAACACAGGTGTGCTCATTCAAGCTACGTCTTGTTTGTACACCGGAGGACACATCACCAATCACATTCTCCAAAGGGTGATCTTTATGAATTCTCGTGGTCGGAACAGAACCGACATGCAAATTGTCTTCCAAGTTAGAAGAGAGCTCGTCAATGGTTGTTTCATGCTGAGAGTGAAATGGATTGAAAAATTCTTCTTCAGTCGAGGTAGCAGGGGTATCGATAGCATTTGATGAGGAAGGTTGTCATTTATCGATCAGCTGTCTTTGCAATAGGTTTTCTTCCTCATCAAGGATCATCTTCGTAGCAACCCTCTCTTCTTCTTCAGCAATATCCAAATACGGTATGTTAAAAGACTTAAAAAGTTTAACATAGTCGAAAAACTCAGCAGGTCCGTAGCTTGGTTTTGGCGGTTGGTAACTTGTGATATCGGTGTTACACACCACCTCAACCTTGCTGGTCGAAGTATTGAAGACACGTCTGTTGGGAGTCCCAACAACATAACCGACTAAGATTCCTTCATCGGCTACTTCACCAAATTTAGAATTTGTCTTCAAAATCGAACAAGGGGACCCGAATGGTTCAAGACCACTCAAGTTGGGCTTTCTCCCACGCATAAGCTCATAACACGTTTTACCAAGTCTTTTAACAGTTAAGACTCTATTCAGAACATAACAGGCTGTAGCAACAGCTTCAGCCCAGAACACCACAGGAAGCTTCGAATCAGCCAGCATAGTTTTGGCTCCTTCAATTAATGTTCTATTCTTCCTTTCAGCCACTCCATTCTGTTGCGGTGTATACGGAGCGCTGTATTGGTGTTCGATCCCTCTCTGAAGGCAGAAGATCTCCATCTCAAAATTCTTGAACTCCGTTCAATTGTCACTCCTGATGAACTTAACCCTTTTATCCATAACGTTCTCAACTTCGGTAATCAAATTCTTCACCATCTGAGCCGTTTCGTCTTTTGATTTCAGGAAATACACCCACGAATATCGTGAGTAGTCAACAGTGATCACCAAGCAATAAGAAGTTCCTCCTAGACTTTTTGCATTCACGGGACCGAAGAGATCCATGTGAAGCAACTCCAGAGTACTGGCAATTGAATTGACTTTCTTGGTGAGATGGGATTTCTTGTGCTGCTTTCCCTTCTTGCACGCTATACATTTATCTTCAAAATTGAAATTCTTCAAGGGAACGCCCAGCACAAGTCCATTCCTGACAATGTGGTTCATCTTCCGAAGATGAATGTGCCCCATTCTCCTATGCCACAATTCGGACTCTGATTCACTTGCTTTTGTCATAAGGCGTGATTCTGCCGTGGCCATTTCAGTTGATCTCATATCCATAATATATGTATTTCTTTCACGTGGAGCCTTCATCACAATCCACTCCTCTGGTATCTGAAAACCAGGTTTCAACACAATCGCCTCATTCTTTGTAAAATGAACGGTGTACTCCTTATCACAGATCTGCGACACACTCAGCAGATTGTGCTTCAATTCTTCTACAAAGTTAACCTTCTCCAAAGTCATCTTTCCGTTTGACACCATTCCCATTCCAGTAATCTTGCCACCACTTTCACCGGCAAAGCTCACTCTCCCTCCTTGAACAGGTTTCAAATCGTGTAACAAGTATTTGTTACCCGTCATGTGCCGGGAACAGCCGCTATCTACAACCCAAAGATTGTTGGCAGCCCTGTTCAACTGTTCCTGCACAATAAAGCAAAAGATTAGAATTTAGGGACCCAAGACCAATTGGTCTTGGATCTATACATCCCAAACTTTGGCTTTCCAAAGTTAGTATCTCGAAAATTCCTGTAAGTCCTATTAGGAAAACTCCTTGAAGATTGATTGTGAGGCCTACCAAACCTTTGTGAATTGAAAGAATTATAACTTGTGGTTTGGTTATTAGCAGTGTAAAACTGAGATTTGTTTCTATGAAAACCTGAATTAGTCACATTTTTGAATTTTAAGTGGTTTTCATTTTTAGCAGCATGATAATTACTATTAGGTTTATTCTCAGCTTTAGTAGGCCTTACACCTCTGAATCGCTGCTTCAGAGGGCAATTTGCAACAAGATGTCCTAATTGATTACATCTAAAACAACACCTATGCTCAACTTTTTTATCAACCGGTGTTTTAGATGTCGAGGCTATATTACCGCCTGTTCGTCTCACATATGGTGGGACGTACGGGTTTAGTGGAGTACTCCTTTTATTTGTTTTATCTTTTTCTCCACTCTTGGGTAACACAACCTCCTCTTTTGCCTTACCAGACTCGGATGACTTATCCGAATCTGACGAGACTGGACTTTGATCAGAAATTTCAACACTTGAAACAGGCGAACTTGTTTCGCCTCTACTAACATTTGGTTCTTTAACAGTTACTTTAATTGGCACTGTCTGAGCAACCTCAAAGTCAATTGATTTCTGAACACTAGGGTTAAAAGTGTAATTGTGATTGTACGGTGGTGGAACCTCATGATAACCGATTCCTCCCCTCTTGATAGAGGAACCTTGATCACTAACAAGGTGATCAAGAATAGCAGAGGAATTTCTGAACTGCTCTAGTTTTCTATTCAGTTCCACCACTTTCACCTGGTGGTCAGCAATCTGTTTTTCTCTCTCAGCAATTAGTTTGGTATTTTCTTCCAAAACTTCATAACTTAAATCAGTCACTTCAATTTTTTCAGCAAGTTTTGTTTTTAAACTTTTAACATCTTTTTCACAAGCTTTTATTTTGACTTTATAGCTATTTTCTCTTGCTTTTGTAAAATGATGAACTTCTTTTAAAGTTTTAAACTCAGCATCCAAACTAACATACTGATCAGTTATGGTTGCTAGTTGCTCAGACAAGTTCTCACATTTTGAACAAGTTGGTTTAGAACATACCTCGGAGAGCTGATCTTTAACATCTGCCATGAAAGCTTTTTCTTCTCCGGTAACCTTCTCACTTTCTTCAGTTTCAACCTTCGCCAAATTTGCCTGCTCAAAAGTTTCTTTAGACAGCAGGTTCCAGTTGTATTCACCATCTTCTCTGGATATCATCGTACTATAATCTTTAGAACCTCCACTTTGCTGTGTAGACCTGCCCTGACTTCGTTCTACACGCTCATTCCTGCATTCCTTTGCAAAGTGACCGTTTTGTTGACAATTGTAGCATCTCACCTTTGCTTTGTCAAACCCTGGCTTTCCACCGACAAACTTCCTTCCCGTCTTTCTCATAAACCTTTTTACTCTTCTCACGATCATGGCCATTTGCCATTGTAAATCCATTTCTTCCATATCGTCAGCATCAATCTGATCGTAATCTTCATCCAACATAGCTGGATCAACAATCTTCCCTTGAATGTAGTTCTCATAGGAAGCAATGAAAGAAGCATAGAGACCAAACTGCTCTTCAACAGACTTGACACTCATAGGCATCTTGGAGTAGTTGTTGCTGGGAGAACTTGGAGAGCAACTACTCTTGCTTACCTGGGGTTGAGAACCACTCGATCCAGCTGCTACATAGCAAACATCCCCATTTGTGTTAACTGACACATGCCCCTCATGTGATGAGTTGGGGCCCGACTCTCCCTTGTGTAGTAGGCAGCAGATTCAGTCTTCGATCCTGAGCTAGTGTTGACTTTAGCTCCATACATACCTGGATCTTGAACCTGATCCATAGGTGTCTCTTTTCTGACCATGTTAAGCTCAAAGGTTCTGAGCTTGTTGACTGCCGTTTCAAGATCATATGTGGGAAAGTCCTTGTCTTCCCTCATCAGCACAGTGTACATCTCCCATTTTGATGGGAGAGCATCTAGAAGCTTCTCAACTATTTCTTCTTCTCGGTAGGAAATTGAATAGTTGCTCAATTCAGTCATCAGATGGTAATATCGAGTGACAATATCATCTAAAGATTCATTCTTCAAATACTTGAAGACTGAGAACTGGGTTTTGAGCAATTTTATCTTTGAAGCACGGATTCCTACATTCCCTTCAAATCTGTTCTCAAGATCTTTCCAAAGCTCTCTTGCTGAGGTATACTTTCTGAACGTATGAAGGATCTCTTGAGGAAGAGCCATAGTAATAGCAGCATGAGCCTTGCTCTCGGCCTCATACATCTTTTTCTCTTCTTCTTCCATTTTACTATACTTTTTAATTTGATCACGACCTTCATAGTCCATAACTGGTGGAATATAACCATCCTGGATGCATACCCACATCTTCGCATCCTGGTATTTGACGTATTGTATGAACCGATCCTTCCATGCAACGAAATCGGTTCCCTTCAGCAATCTTGGGGCCTTGGTAGCTGACCCTGCTTCAACTTCCATCTTCACTAACTCAGAGATGTTGTTCGACGACATCTTTCCCGAAAAGTAAGAAACCTGAAAAATTAAGAAATTTTTTTTTTATATTAAAATACTGTAGGCGAAGTTACGGATAACTTCGCTTGAAGTAGGCGAAGTTGTAGAGAACTTCGCTGAAGAACTTTGCTGATAACACTGCTGATTAACTTCGATGATTCTTAACTTCGCTTGAGGTAAGCGAACTTAAGAGGTAGGCGAAGTTGTAGAGAACTTCGCTTGAGTTAGGTGAACTTGAGAAGATAGGCGAAGTTGTGGATAACTTCGCTTAACCTTATATCTTCGCCGAAACCCTACGCACAGTGACGGCAACTTCGCCTGATGAACACGGAAGATTTGCAGATCTGTAAATCGGATTTTAACGAGGTTTTTGACGGTGTAAAGGCTTGAACACGATGGTAGGAGGTAAGAATGATCAAAAACACAGAAAACACGTCCCGCGAATAGTTGAAACGGGACGATTTCTACACCCGCGTGAATATCCCGAACCACACAATCGAGCAAACGCTCTGATACTAGACTATGAACTACTGACATTAGACTCGATTACAGACACTAGACTATGAACTACTGACATTTATGCACCAACAGTTGGAGTCTTACAATCCTTAACGGCCTCAATTTTAGCGGGATCAACATGAATATAGCTGTCGTTTTCGATATGTCCCAAAAGTTGAACTTCCTCTAGCCATAATTCACACTTGGAGAATTTGGTGTAGAGTCGTTCGCTTCTAAGGAGCTCGAGAATGGAACGCAAGTGATGCTCATGTTCGGCTTTGGTCTTGGAAAAGATAAGGATGTCATCAATGAGTACAATAACGAATTTATCAAGGAATGGTTTGCAAACGCGGTTTATGAGATCCATGAACACCGCGGGTGCATTGGTTAACCCGAAGGGCATGACCAAAAATTTCGAAATGTCCCTATCGAGTACGGAAAGCGATTTTTGGAATGTCTTCTTCGCGAACATGCAACTGATGATAACCATATCGAAGATCAAATTTTAAGAAACAAGTTGCGTCATGAAGTTGGTCGAAGAGATCGTCGATTGTGGCAAAGAATAACTATTTTTAATAGCGAGTTTATTATGGTCTCGATAATCGATTCACATGCAAAACGAATCATCTTTCTTTTTCACGAAGAGAACGGGTGCACCCCAAGGAGAAGAACTTGTACGAATGAAACTTTATCAAAAATTCCTTCGAGTAGGTTTGACAATTCTTGCATTTCTGACGGGGCTAAACGATAAGGATCCTTGGCCTTGCGTCGGGCACAAGATCGATTCGAAATTCGACCGGACGAACGGGTGGAAGACCGGTGACATCATCTGGAAAGACGTCGGGGAAATCACAAACAATGGAGATATCTAGGATTTTTCTTTCATTTTTGTCTTTTACCACCGCATGGGCTATGAATGGAACATACTTTTGGCGTAAGTATTTTTGCGATTGAGAGCACGGCATGAGATTTAGCCTTCTAGAAGTTGTTTTGCCCAAAACTTTGAGAACTTTACTATTAATGAGTGGAATTCGAATGAATTTATCGAAGCAAACGACTTTGGCACGGTGTAAAGATAACCAATCCATGCCTACTATGACATCGATGGAGAATTTATGCTTAATGAGAATGAGAGTACAATCGCGGATGACAGAGTTGATGGTGATGGAATTTCCATTGGCGACTTCGATGAAAAACGGTCGAGAAAGTTGGTTTGAGACATGGCAAGTGTAGACTCAAATTTCAAAGAAATAAAACTTCTATCGGCACCCCTATCAAATAAAATAGAAGCCAAATGTTCGTTCACTAAAAACATACCGTTCACAACATCGTTTGCCACTTGAGCTTGATTAGCATTCATCATGAAGGCTCGTCTTTTATTACCGGGGTTTCCTTGAAGTACTTGAGGTGGAGGATGAGTGGTGCATTTAGTTAGGGAAGTTGAGGTTGGTAGGTTTGAACTTGGTAGGCTTGGGTTTGATAGTAGGGTACGGCTAAGGTTTGGGATTGGTTAGCATAAGCAAGGAGAGGGCAATTGTTGCAGAAATGGTTGGGATTGCCACAGTTAAAGCAAGCTCGGGGTTGTTGAGGAGGGTTTTTGGGTATGGTGCAAAATGGTTTTGGGAATTTCGGGAAGTGGTTCTTGGTTGATTGCGTTGGACACATTGTGCGGATCGACATGTGGTGTTTAGATGACCAAAACGGTTGCAAAGAGTGCAATGGCGACAAGGCAAGTGAGACGGGTGATGAAGTTGACAATTGGTGCATAGTGGGAAAGTACCGGTATAGGGTTTTCAATTTTGTGGGGGAGCTTGGGGTTGTTGTTGAGGTTGTGGTTGAGTAATGACATAATTTTGGAGATTGGTTTTGGGTTTCTTTTTGTTATGTGGCTGGAAGAGTTTGAGTATTTGATGGCTTGAGGTGGTGGGTCAACTTTGGCTTGTTGTACGGGTTTGGTTTTGCTTGTGTCACTTTTCTTATTATGGGTTAGGGAACCCCCTTTGACATGGTTCTTGGATAGCCACCAGCTAGAGTTATAGCGTCCTCAAGGTTCGCGGGTTTGCTACTCATTAGTGAATTCCCGGATTTGCATAGGTAAACCCCCGATGTATTTGTCAAGCTATCGTTCCGAAGGGGTAACCAAATGAGAAACGAGGATGCTCAATTCATGAAAACGGAGCGAGTAGGCGGCGTTATCACCACTTTCTTGTTTCATGTTCCAGAATTCTTCTTCGAGCTTTTGGAGCTCGTGTTTGGGACATAACTTTTTCATCATTTGTTCTTTGAGTTCGGAACATGGAAGCACCATAGCCGTTTCCGTCCCTTGGAGGTGCAAGACACTACCCTACCATGTAAGGGAAGTTCCCTTAAAAATGCTCGAAGCGAAGTTTGTCTTTTTCACATTGGGGCACTCGCTACGTCGAAACACACTCTCCGTCTTTTCAAACCATTGCAACAAGGTAGTCGCACAGTTTGAACCAACGAACTCGATTGGGTGAGCACTAGTAAATTGTTTATAGGAGTAGAATGTGGGTTTGGGTTTAACAGGTGCGACAACGGGTGGAGGTTGAGTAGCTTGCATATGGGTTAAAAATTCGGGAATCACCGTGGCCATTTGTTTGACGACGAAAGCAGCCATGCGTCGGGTGGTGTTCTGGCGCGGTTGGTGTCTTAGTGGAGGCATTCTATAAATTATAAAGAATTGAAATAAGTTTAAGGTAAATAGAAATGAATATGAGGGTTTATAAAAATAAAATAAAACTTCAAGTTTGATTGTGAATTCCTAGAGTTAGTGAGGAGGAGATGTTAGTTTTAAAAAATATAAAACTTTGTATATAAATAACAATTCGTAAACAAAACGTAAATGATATTGACAGGTTGTAGCTTGAAAATTATGATATTTTGAGATTTGTAGAGTCGGGAAATCGTATATGAACCACCATGATTTGATATTCCGACACTTGAAAAATATTTTGTTTTTTACAAAACACCATGTTGAAGTCTAAACATGTGCACATACCACCGCGTCTTTTTCATGTTTTCGACTCAATTAATAATAATGACAAAATAATAAATCGGGATTCAATGTGATGTCCAAACACTAGTCCACGTACCACTAGGGCTTTCATGTTTCAACACCAAAATTCGGATGGCGACCGAAACGCTCGCATTCGACAATTTAAAGTATTGACATGCATAACATGGTTCGTTGAACTAGAAAATGAACACCACAATTCAACCATCTCAGGTAAGTAAATCACCTTTGATTCTTGGAATCCTTTTGTCAAATGGTCGTTTCATAGTGTTTCGCTCTTTATGATGACTACAAACCTGATATAAATGCAATCTTTAAGGGATCTTAAAAACGGGATCCAAATTAAGTTTGTGATCCATAAAACACAATATAAAAACTAATGATTTTGCGTTTAAGGTAAGGATACATTGTAATACTATGAGAATGTGTGCATGTGTATATTTTTTTTGAAGTTAAAATGAAATAAATAAGCAATTAAATTTATATGTGTAATGAACAATCAAGTAGAGTAACACGTATAAGCAACTCGTATAAGGTCCCTAAAGCAAAACTATACTAGTTTGTTACGTCTAACCACCTATCCTATAGTCATGGCTCTTATATCAATCTGTCACACCTAGACCAAAGGCGGCGGAACATGTCGTGCTGCAACGGATTGTTCAAGAACATAAGACACTATTAAAGTGACAATATTTAATAAACTCATTTAAATTCAAAGATTCATAAAGAGTTACATAACTTGTTCATAAAATAACCGAATTCAAATCATAGCAAATAATATATTATTCGTTTTGCTAATATCCTAATAGTCTTGATAACGTTTTTCTTCAAGTTATCTTGTCAACTTAAAGTCACACCTGTCAACACAAAGGTTGGTGAGAAATTTCATAGTTTTGAAAAACAAGTATATAATAGGAAATTCCACAACTTGTATACAAAACAATAAATAATAGCAACAATTTAGATAATGAAATCGTTAATAAGAATATATTAATGACACCTTTCTATAAGGGGATGCCAAATAGATTCGGATTTATATGAAATCGTTAATAAGAATACATTAACTACATCTTTCTATAAGGGGATGCCAAATATTCTAGGATTTATGAATCAACCAACCAAAAGCGGTAAACACTTATCAATTAAGCATATAAGCATATAACACCAAATCGAGCATTTATTTAAGTAAGGTATACAATAAAGTTTGTTGTTTAAGACTCAAGTATAAAAAACATTTAATTTGAATAGGTATGCAATATCACCCCCAAAACGAACGATGGAAAACGGTGAATGAGAAGTACTCACGTTCAAGTAATAAACTTGATTGGTAAAATGACGAGTAACCGGAAGGATGAGGTTTAACGAGCAAAGCCTAGATGAAAGGATGTCTTGTATTAGAAAGGTTTTCTAGGAAATCTTTAAATAAAATAAATGATAAGAAATGCAAACAATTTAAAGTTAAAGGTTTAAAATGTAAATATTTAAGAAATTATAATAATAGTCCTTTAAAATATAAGTTTGCTCGAAACTGGGTAAAAGTATCTAGCCCTTAATTTTATTCAACCTATACTAAGTAATAAGGTGGGTAAAAATGCAAGAGTGCAAGTCCCTTTATAATATAGATACTAAAACGGGTTTTAACTAGTCTTCGGGTTGTTGGTTCGGGTCTTGATAATTGGTCAAACCCAAAGTTAACTTTCCAAAATAATGCATGTTAAGAGATAACTCAATATAATTTAAGAAGACTTAACCAAGTATGTAGTTCTATTGTTTTAGAACTAACAATGTCCGTTAAGCGAGTGTTTGGTTACGTCCGTCCAAACTTTGTTATAAGATCAAGTTGGATTCAACAATCCAAGTACTTTAAGAAAATAATTAAAATCAGTTTATAAAATATTTTTCAAGAAATATACAAGTCTTGATAACTAGAAACACACTTATGTGTCTTAAGCTAATGGCACCGGTTTAGGTCGGTTTGGTTCAGTTGTATCTTGGAATAAAACCAAGAATGGTTACCACTTGCCAAAAGTCTTTAAACGCAAGTTCGGTTTTCAGTTCAAATCTTGTTTCGGGTTAAGACCGAGGTTAGATTCTACAAACCTATAACCATGGAACTCATAAAAATGATTTTTAGAAATTTAAATCTAACATAGAGCATGTTTATACAATTATTTAACAAAACTAGAAAACAAAGTTCGGTTTACGGTTTGGAGCTATTTACGGTTAAACCGAGGCTAGTCTCTGTAAACCCATAACCATGGATCTCAACAAATATGAATTACAAACTAAAATGAGCAGAAGTTAAGAATGGTAAGTAAGCATAAACAAGTTATATATTTATATATATATATATCAAGGACCACGTGAGTCCTCCATGAAGTCTTGCCTTACGAGGTCGAAACTCCACCGACCGAGACCGGAGAAGTGACCACCAAAAGTAACAAGGGGTGTATATTATATATATCTTGTACCACAAGTTATAAGTAATAATATGTTAGTTAGAATCAAGTATTATGGTCAGTTTGACTTTTGAAAGTCAAACTTCCAAGAACAATGAAAAACAACCTTTAAAACCTTGAATATGAGTGAGAAGATGAAGTATGAGCAGAGAATAATGGAGAACAGGGTCTTGTATATATAGGATAAGATTGAACGGGTTATGCACGAGGTCTAATGTATAAAAATTCGGATTGGATAATAGGGTGTAAAGCACAAACAACAAACAAACATTGCAGGGACCCCATAGATCCATACCCATCGCATATCGCGATGGGGTAGGCGGCCAGACTTTCAAACCTTGCTAAAATGGCAGTTTTTGTCCCTGGAGTTGGTTTAAAGCATTTTTACGGCATTTTAAGGGCCGAAAATGATGTTTTTAAGACTCGACAAGTACAAAGCAATATTGTAACATAAAATCCATCATTTTGATTATATCAGAGATTTCAATTCACAAAACGGGTCAGGTTACATGAAAAACGAATACAAATAGGACCCAAAATTGACGAATGCCACATTAGTTATCAATGTTTCAAATCTATGAATAAGGTTAGCAACTGATTTACTGGTATATGATTAAACATGTTGAATTCACCCTTCAATATTTTCTTTTTGCTATTTTTCATTTCAATATTCCCTTAAACTTGCAAACCAAGGCATCCCAGAGACCCTTGGCAATGGTGTAATCTCTTAAGGTTGAGCAATTTCATGTGAGAGACAAACACTAAGAACACTAAAAGCCTTTTGATCATCACTAAAATTCTTCTTATCTGTATCATCATAAGAAGTTACTGGCTTAGGTACTTGGCCATCAGTAGTGGTAGTCATGGGAGTGTATGAACCTTGCTTAAGAGGTCAAAGAAGATTATAATCAAGAATTCTAATATAGTTCTTAAACCGCCATTTGAACTCTTCAAAGTTATTGCCCCAATTCATTAACTTTGGAGGCTTATTAGTAGTTCCGGCCTCGTTCTCAAAGATCAAGTATGTCACACCCTCAAAATCCACTAACGAAGTTTTACCATCAGATGGTGTGAACTAACAGGATCGAAGTCTAGTTATATCAAACACCATTATTAAAGTCTTTTAAAAACAAGTAAAGACATACAAGTCTTAAGTAAATGCGGAAGCATAAACTGTAAAGTAAATCATCGCGTCACACAGGATGGCTTAAAGCAACAGTTGTCATGATAAAATTAAAAGAAATTTAAATCATAAGAGTATAGTGAATGCATGCCCTAAGTTCACAGGTTTAAGTAAATTAAGCGTTGCGTTTTAGCGTTACCAAATAGAGTTATGTCAATATATATCAATAGGTAACTAACCTATCAAACAAGTATTACCAAGTGTTCAACACCGAAGCTAACTGATTATACGTTTGCCTTTCCACCAAGTCAACCACGACCATGGTAATGTGTTAGCCAAAATTACACCCACTCGACCTACAGTCGAGTTTAGAGTTAGACGGGGTTTGTCAAACCCAGTAGTACTACTTAACACTAACTCGCTATTATCCAATATTAACCGGTTCAATTGTTCAGAAGGACTTAGTTGGCTTGTTTCCACTTAGCCTTACAAGTGATATACATAGAGTAACAAAATCTAAAGCGTTGGAGTAAGTTATCTCCCCCCAATAAAAGCGTTAAAGAGTAAAAAGGGGCCGTGAAACTCACTGTTTGTGAAGTTATCAAAATCCGGGAAAAGCGAGCGTAAGAGGAATCCTCTCTAGTGCCCTAAAACATAAACGACATTTTCTAAGTGTTTTGAACCACGAGTGAGTCTCTAGACTCGACACGTAAAAATTTATGCATGAGATGTGTTCGTGTTACATTTGTGAAACAAGTGCGACTCAACAAACACGTTGGCGATATGTTACGGGTGAGATCAAGTATGGTGTTATATGTTAATACGCTACATATTCGGTAAAACATCTACCAGAAGGGCAAATATTCCATACACAATTCAAACATCAATCAAACAATCGCTTTTCATATTTTAATCAAGAATTCGGCAGCTAATTTACCGAGACAGAATTTAACACGTCAAGATCACTCTATTCCACCAATCATAAATGTAGATAAAATCACCAAAATTTTCCAAAGGAGCACAGTTGAGTTAGGTTACTAAATATATTTTTATTATACTTTTAACTTACAGGATTTTATCACAAGAATCAAAACAACATAGTAGGTACACAACAGTCATTATCATGAGCAACAAAAAGTTCTTGATTATTCCTGTTACATGATTAATCCAATTAATGCAAGGCCAATTGGGTTAGATTGCTAACTCAATTTATTAACTTCCAGAAGTGGAATCAACTCAATTGGTCTTGTCGTTTGTGAGGTATGCTATTAACAAAACAGCCTATAATAAGGCTTCCCGAATCAGAACTACACTACTAATTTGCAAATTAGTAAAAACTGACTTCCACACGTACAAAAATTAGAAACTCAGATTCTTTAGAAACTAGACTCGACATAATACATCATAGAATCAATAATCACTTTAAAACATATAATTAACATTAAGTTACAGCCATTTTAACATGCATCAATAATCACTATCCAGCATTAGTTTTCAACAAACTTCAACAAACTACTAATCTATGAACAATTAACCATACATGCAACCCTAACTAATCAATAATAAGCAACTTTAACATCTAGGGTTTTGATTATCCTGCTTAATCATGCAATTAAATCAATGGAATAGATTAGATAGGGTGTTTAATTTACCTAGCTAGCACCTTAGATCTCCTAACAAGTTGTAAATGTCTTGTATGTATGTGTGTGTGTGCTCGGTCGACAAAGGGGGGGGGGAATTAGGGTTTGGGTAATAGTTTGTTTATATATTAATTTATTTAATCAAGTTCCACTTTACACCCCAAATTCTAGTTAATGTAATTCTAAATCAATTAGTCTATGATATCCATAATATAATGCTATACATGCACACATGAAGTCACATATAAGCATAACACGTATTAGTACCAAGTACTTGTTTATATTATTTATTGTTTTTTAACCCACGGTTTGAGTCGACTCGTGTGTGTTTCGGTGAAACTCTGAAAGACTACTTGTGTAATGATTGTCATATTTAATTTAAACTCTAATTAAATGCAATGAGGAATGCGTTAATAGGAATGACATAGTTCGTGTGATGTTGAGTTCGAATTAATGGAGTTCGGGTTAACGGAATTAACCTGAAATTGACTAGTGTCACATCATTCCCTTGTTGAAAGAATTTTTGTCCCAAAAATTTGTGTCATGTCGCGATGGCTGCCTGAAAAAGGAAAAAAAAATTTTAGTTTGTCACATCATCCCCCTGTTGAAAGAAATTTCATCCCAAAATTTAATTCGTACCTCCGGTGTTTTCTGATGGTTTGTCGGCTTTCACGGTTTTCGGTGCTTGGTAAACCCTTTGAAAAGCTGAGGATACTTTTTCATCATTTGATCTTCGTGTTCCCACGTGAACTCTGGTCCACGTCTCAAGTTTCAATGAACTTTAATGATGGGAGTCTTGCTGTGTTTGAGTGTTTTGGTTTCCCAATCCATGACTTCGACTGGTTCTTAGACGACGTAACTGTTGGTCAACTTGCAATGTTTCCAAAGGAATAGCTAGTGTTTCGTCGGAAAGGCATTTCTTCAAGTTGGATACATGGAAAACATTGTGTATGACACTGAGTTCTGCTGGTAAATCCAATTAGTACGCTACCAAGCCGATATGTTCAGTTATACGAAATGGGCCAACGTATCGTGGATTTAGTTTGTTTCGTTTTCCAAAACGGACCACACCTTTCCAAGGTGAGACTTTCAGTAAACCTTGTCATCCACTTGGAATTCCAGAGGTTTTTGGCGCTTGTCGGCGTAGCTCTTTTGGAGATCCCTTGCTGCTGCCATGTGATTTTGGATTTGAACAATCTTTTCTGAGGTTTCAAGTACTAATTCTAGGCCGGTTATTTGGCTATCACCCACTTCTGCCCAACAAAGAGGCGATCGACACCTTCGCCCATACAATGCTTTAAATGGCGTGGTAGATGTTATTATACGAAAACTCTCAGGGGCAAGTAGGGTTCCCAGCTCTTTCCAAAATCCATTACCCATGCACGCAACATTTCTTCCAAAGTTTGGATGGTGCGTTCACTTTTCCCATCCGTTTGAGGATGGTATGTTGTGCTCATATCCAGGCGGGTGCCTAGTGCGCTCTGTAGTGCTCATATCTAGATCGGATATATTGAGGCAGGCACTCTGTGTCTAGCCACTACTTCTTTCATGTAGATGCGAATTAGTCTTTCCATTTTGTCCGATTCCTTGATCGCTTGGAAGTGTGTAGACTTAGTCAGCCGGTCAACGATCACCAAGATGGCGTCGTATCCCATCGGTGTTTTGGGCAATCCTGTGATGAAGTCCATGGAAATGTGTTCCCATTTCCATGTTGGGATCTCCGATTGCTGAAACAGACCAGATGGTTTCTGATATTCCACCTTGACTCTTGCATAGGTCAAACATTTGCTCATGTAGGTGGCAATGTCGGCTTTCATGTTTGGCCACCAGTAAAGTACCTTTAGGTCATGATACATTTTTTCTGAGCCAGGGTGGATGGAATATCGGGACTTGTGTGCCTCGTCCATCACCAGATTTCTCAGGTCTCCATATCGAGGGACCCAAATCCAGTTTTTGAAATATCAGACCTCGTTCGATTTGGTTTCAAGTTGCTTATCCATGCCTCGCATGAGTTCTGATGGGAGGTTTTCGTCTTTCAAAGCTTTGATTTGAGAATCACGAATCTGATCAGGTAAGTTGGCATAATTATGAGTTGTAATGCTCGCACTCGTCTACCCTTAAGGGTTTTCTTTCTGCTGAGAGCATCGGCCACTACATTGGCCTTGCCCGGGTGGTATTTGATGGCACAATCATAATCCATAAGTAGTTCGACCCAACGACGCTGTCGCATGTTCAACTCCTTTTGATCGTAGATATGTTGGAGACTCTTGTGGTCGATGTAAATGGTAAACTTGGTACCGTACAAGTAATGTCTCCATATCTTAAGGGCAAACACCATAACTCCGAGTTCCAAGTCATGGGTCGTATAACTTTCTCAAGTTTCACTAATACGCAGCCGAGACCCTATATCGAAGCGTCACAATGTACTACAAAATTTTCTGTCCCCTTGGGTAGGGCTAGGATAGGCGCGCTACAGAGTTTTGTTTTCAAAAGTTGAAAGGCAGACTCCTGCGCGTCACCCAAATTGTACTTAGTACCCTGGTGTGTTAGTGCGGAGAGGGGCGAAACAATTTTTGAAAATCCCTCGATGAAAACGTCGCTAGTAGCCAGCCAGTCCTAGTAATTGCCGCACCTCAGTCGGAGACTTAGGTGCTTCCCAGTTTCTGATGGCCTCTACCTTGCCTGGATCAACATGGATACCACTCTCATTGTTCACATGTCCTAAGAAGTGAACCTCGCGAATCCAAAATTCACATTTAGAGAGCTTGGCGTAAAATTGTTCATTCATTAGTAATTCCATGATTAACCTTAGGTGTTCTTCGTGGTCGGTCTTGTTTTTAGAGTAGATGAGGATATCGTCAATGAAAACAATAACAAATTTGTCGAGATACGCCTTGCATACTCTATTCATGAGGTCCATGAATATGGCTGGTGCATTTGTTAAGCCGAAGGGCATAACCGAAAACTCACAATGACTGTACCGAGTTCTGATTGCCGTCTTTGAAATGTCTTCTTCGCGCACCTTTAATTGGTGGTAACCAGATCTCAGATCGATCTTAGAGTAGTAACTCGATCCTTGAAGATGGTCGAATAGATCATCAATTCGAGGTAGGGGATAACGGTTCTTGACCGTCACCTTGTTCAGCTCATGGTAGTCGATGCACATGCGGAAAGTCCTGTCTTTCTTTTAGACAAATAGGACAGGGGATCCCCATGGTGATGAGATGGTTCGGATGAAACCTTTATCCAATAAGTCCTGTAATTGAGTGGACAATTCCTGAAGCTCTGCCGGTGCGAGCCGGTATGAGGCTCGTGCTATGGGGGTAGCATCGTGGGTTAAGTCGATTTGGAACTCGACTTGTCGAACGGGTGGGAGTCCTGGAAAATCTTCCAGGAAGACTTCCGGAAAATCTCGCACAATCGGTATGTATTTGAGCTAAAATCACCGGATGACCCTTTCGTAAATATTTTTGCGCCTTCATGAGTGTGATGATGCTAGTAGTCATGCCACTCTTCTCGCTCTGTATTGAGATGTTTTCTCCGGAAGGAGTATTGATATGTCATGGCATATAATCTCATATCTATTCTCGGATAGCCAGTCCATGCCGACAACAACATCGAAACTACCAAGTGTAAAGGGTATGAGGTCGATATCAAAGGTATGATCCGACAGTTTCAACTTACAACCCGCTAGTACATGTGTTGTTTCTATAGACTTACCGTCAGCTAATTCAAAAGGAAACTTAGCATCTAACAGTGTCGGGGTCAAGTCTAACAAATTACTAAAGGCTTTCGACACAAAACACCTATCATCTTCAGTGTTAAACAAAATAGAAGCAAAACAGTCATTTACGAGAAACTTACCGGTAACAACGTTAGGATAACTGCGGGCGTGGCCCAATCCAAAGACAAAGGCTCTACCCTTAGTACCGCCTCAGTTGTTGTTGCCTCCGTTGCCCTCGTTTTGCTTCAGTTTAGGACAATTATTGCTGAAATGACCCTCCTGGCCACACTCAAAGCACCATTTTGTAGTTGCAGGCTGTTTAGGACGCCCTTACCCAGTGAGTTCTCCTTTTTAGTCCTTGGCCTGATGACCCAACTTACCGCACCATTGATAATTGATACTTCAGATGGGCCAGAGTAGTGATAGTTACACTTTTTGCACTTTGCGTACTTCCCATCATAGTTACTCGAACCTTGTCCGCCAGCGACGTTGTTGTTGGAACCCTTATTATTGAAGTTCCAGGTGAGTTCGGGTCTATGGTGGTGTTGTTACTGTGGAGGGTTCGATGGTGAGGATCTCACATTGTCAAATTTCCTTTTTCCGTTCCCAGAGTTGTTGTTGTTGTTGTTGTTGTTGTCGTTACTCGAGTTGTCAAGGGTTTGGAGGTGGAACCTCTAGGGGTAACGCACCTTGAGCCAGTTATGCGAGATCTGTAGAGGGGGACACGATACGTTTAGTGCCCCGTAGGTTTCCAGGAGGAGGCAGTCGACTTCGTTAATAATCCAAACCGAAATCAACATTCTTTCAATTCTTATAATTCGGGGTGGAGAGGTAACCAAAATTCCAACTGGAGGAACAAAAATCAGTCTGGCATCCAGCAACATCAGAGTATATTCCAGGATTCCGGTGAGGGAACGAGTAGTGGGGAGAAGAATCCCACGTTAGAGGAGATGATGGCACAACAGACACAGATGTTGTCGCAGTATATGACTCGGGGGGGGGGGGACTCCCGTCACAAAGAAACTCAAGAGAAATTTCGGGAGCACGAGTCATTCATGAGAAATCAAGGAGCGTCAATTCAAAATCTTGAGCGTCATATAGGAGAGATAGCAAGTCGTCTAAATGAGAGATCACCAGGTACACTTCCAAGTAACACTGAACAAAATCCGAAGGCGTTCGCGAAGGCTGTGACGACAAGGAGCGGTGCAGGGGCACGTAGCGAGCCCGTGATTCAAGAGGCGACGAGAGGAGTCGTTAACGAGCCTGCGGTAGATGTAGAGGAGCAGGTAGTAGAGGAGATTCAGTTGGAGTCTCCACCGGCCAAGGTGCATCAGAGGCACAGCCCCGGAAGTTCAGCACAGGCCGAGAACCAACCATTACCCAACACACCACCGAGAGTCTACAAACCTAGACTCCCATATCCCGGGAGAGTCCGTAGGGATAGAGACGAGGAGCAGAACTCAAAATTTCTTGATCTTCTGAAGCAACTTCATATTAATGTCCCATTCCTCGAGGCACTCACGCAAATGCCCAAATATGGAAACTTCCTTAAGGATATTCTTTCGAACAAAGAGAAGCTAGCCGAAGTCTCCTCCATTCCCCTGAGTGTTGGTTGCTCTGCCGTCTTGCAGAGAAAGTTACCAGAAAAGATGTCCGATCCTGGGAGTTTCACAATTCCCTGCATCTTGAGTGATAATACGGTCGTCCATGCGCTGGCAGATCTTGGTTCCAGTATTAATCTCATGCCGTATTCCGTGTATCGCAAGTTGGGTCTAGGCGAACCGAGGCCTACCCATATGAGTATCCAGCTTGCTGATCGTTTTGTGAAATACCCCCGAGGGGTGGTCGAGAACATGCTTGTTCGTGTCGACAAGTTCATCTTCCCTGTGGACTTTGTCATCCTGGACATGAACGATGATGATAGTGTCCCACTTATCTTGGGCCGACCATTCCTTGCCACTGCACAGGCGTTGATCGATGTCTGCGAGGGTAAATTAATCTTAAGAGTTGGGGATGAGAACGTCACCTTTGACGTTCGACAGTCACTGAAACACCCTAAGTCTGCTGATGACTCCTTATACTTTATTGATACCATCATGGAGCATGTCGGGGAGTTTGTCAGCGAAATTTTTGGAGGATCTGCCTCCGACACCCAGATTCTCGATAGGGAGATTCCGGAGATTGAAATGGTTGCTGTAACCAATCAGTCCTTAAATGACGACACCGAGTCGCATACCCCTGAATCTGGCGTGTCTGCTAAGATCGTACGAGACTTTCCGATGGACCGACCTTCGTCGAGATTCCCCCTTCTTCCTTTGAGATTAAGGATTCGCCTGCCCGCCTTGAGTATGCGTTTTTAGATGAAGAGAGGAAGCTGCCGGCTATCATTGCATCTACTTTGACTGAGGTCACGAAGGCGAATGTGGTTATCTTGGATATCGAGGGTTGTCATGAAGAGCTTGTGGAGGATACCTCTATGGAAGTAGATGATACGCAATTTGACCCGGGAGGTGACATTGAAGGAATAGGAAGATTAATTTTCAGGGAGACATCACAGAAGAGGGAACATGTATACTTGGATCAAACGAACTTGAAAGTGAGGGTACAACATACGAAACAACATAAAAAGTTGACACACAGCAAAGATGACATCCTCCTTCATTACACGACTCGTATAAAGTTTGGTCCGGGTAAGTATAAGTCTTGGTGGTCCGACCCGTTTCAGATTTTCAAAATCTCTTTAATTTTTTCTAGTAAGTTTTTCCCAACTACTAGTAGACAAATAAAACGAAACGGGTCGAGTGGGAAACGGATAAAGGAGAAGCCACCTGATGGAAATTGAGATTTGGGGTCAGGCTGAGGACCCGTTAAACTAAGCGCTCTTTGGAGGCAGCCCGAGATTTAGAGTTTTGTTTTGTTTTTTTTTTGTTATTTAAAAATAGAAAATAAAAATAAAAAAAAATTAAAAAAAATTCAAAATCACAAAAATATGTTTATTTCTTATGTTTTTGTTTTTTGTTTCGTACGTCGCTACTTGCGAGCGAGTTTGAGTTTTTACAGGTATTATTATGCGCATGGTAGCTCTGATGGCGTTTTGGAACTGGTTCACCCGAGGTTGCAGCCGTGAATGAAATGCTATACGGTCGTTCGTTTGAGTCATACACAGCTGATGAAGAATTTGCATCTAAACCAGGGGAGTAACCCGTTCTCTATTTTAATTTCTGTTCTTTAAAGTTTTAATTTTATGCTTTACGTTTTATTTTTATTTTATTTCTTTTCTTTTCCTTGTTCTCATCGAGGACGATTTCGTTCTAAGTGTGGGGATGGGAATTTATTTTACTTAGTTGTAGAAAAAATTAAAAAAAAATAAAAATTAAAAAAAAAAAAAGTTTTCACTTGTTTTTCATTTTCGTACGTTGTTCAAGTTTGTTAAAAAAAAGAAAAAGAAAAAAAAAATGTCCCTTGTTAAAAAAAAATTTATTCGGAAATCGGTTTTTCAAACTACTAATAATATGAGATAAATAAAAGAAAACGCACTTAACTTGGGATGTGTCGGTAGGCTCAGCCTTGAAAATGAAAGGGCAAATTTGATAAAACGGTTAAACGGAAATCTTTTGTGGGTAAAGCGTTTTATCCGTAGAAAATAAGCAATGAAAGGTCGGGCCATACTCAAGCCTCAAATTTTGGTATGAAAAAATTGGAAATATCATGAGTTTTTTTTTTAAAAAAAAAAAAAATTGAATACGTTATCATATGATGCTTGGGTAGGTTTAACGTTAGAGTATGCCGTGTATCCTGTGATATAAATCTTAAAATGCTAGTTTAGTGTTTTACACCTCATCGGCGTATGGTTTTATAACCTTAAATCCTGTATTGATGGGATGCTTCGGGTCCGGAGACCATGGGTCTGTATGCAATCTATTTAGCTGGGTATTCACAATTCCTAAGTGGGGTTGTGGATATTTAAAAATAAAGCCAAAGAGCAAACCCTTATAAGTCTATAAACATGATCACAAAAAGTACGAAAGTACAAATACACTACAGACTTGACCATCCACGCTATTAGTCATGTGGGGTCCCCTTGCTCGAGTATCATTACCATTAAGAAACAGACCACAAGGGACACGCTACATGTAAGCCCTACAGATGAAATTTTGCATACTCACCTATGGTGATGGATTTGGGGTATTGCTTGATAACTGGGGTATGTCATGTTGTGGGGAGCACTGACTATGAATAATTGAACCTTAATCATATCTAATGGCTGCTTGGTAGACTTTGATGCTTAAGCTTAGGTGGATAAACAATACCCTTGATCGTTTTAACTATTCATAAATATTGAGCAACAAAGTTTTAAATCTGTTAATTTTGAGGTTTAAGTCAAGTTGGGGTGGTCTGGTCCGGTAAAAGCAGAAAATAAGCGGGTCTTAATTGTGTAAACCACTAAGTAATATTATTGTCGGATCTTATTTGTCCCGGTAAAGATTAAGGCATGGGTTTAGGTGGACAACAATATCGATGATCGCGGTTTTTGCGTTTTTCTGAGCTTTAAAATCTAACCTATATGTTTGATTTAACTTTGATTTTCCGATTCTGATCCAACTGCATTAGACTTTTTTTCAGGGACGAAAAAGACTTAGGTGTGTGGATGTTTGATGTGTTGTAAAACACATTTACTTTCTGTATTATTTTCATCATGTTTTAATTGCTTTTTAGTTTAATTATTAAGTTTTATGGTTTATTTATGCTTGATTTTACAAAGTTGATTGTTTACTTGTAGGTTATGAGGTTTGGTGGAAAAAAGAGTTAAAATTGAAGAGTTTAGGGGCTTAATTGTTCAACTTTCAAACTTATAAGTCAAGGCCCGACCCAAGCCCACATCTTAAAAGCCTTTTATAATATTATATTAAGTTAATAACAGGAGTAAGCAGCCATTATTCAGCCCCTAATCCCGAAATTCTAAAAACCCTAACCTCTACACTACCTTGCGATCGGAACAGCAAGAAGAAAAGAAAAAAAAGAAGCTAGGCGGCGGCTGTGGAGGCTGCTGGTCTTTGTGACGGCTGGAGAAGGAAGAGGAACATCGGGGCAGCTACTAGGGACCTTAAACAAGCAAAGATCTCAGCCATAATACTTAGTAAAACACTCATAAACTTTACTTTTTGTTCAAGAACCCTAACTTTATTGATTTGGTCTTTTGTTTTGAATTGTTTTGCAATTGATTGATAGTTTGACTTATAATATATTGTGTTTGGATCTTGAATGAGTTTAATTATGTTTATGAAGATGTTTATGATGTTTTTCTTGAGTATGCATGGTTGTCCAAAAATCATGAGTAGCTAAACTTGTTTGTTCTACCTCGGATAGATGATTGTTGAGTGGTTTTAACTTGTTTAATGGATTGTTAATGTTCAAGACTTGAATTATTGATGTAAAGTTTAACTAAACCATAAATTAGATTGTGTGTGATGGCTGTGTTTTATTTGTTATTGCTTATAATCCTCTTGCATTAGTTAATTGAATTGGTTTTGATTAATTGATTGCTTGTTAAACTCTTGACTTGGTGTTTCGGGTTTATTTGCGGGGTGTACAACCGTAGGGATAAGTGGGTAATATAATCATCTAAAATCAGTTAAAATACACCTTCTTTGAGACCGAGAGGTAATAAGAAGTAATATTGTCTCGTTGCTTTTACTTGTTAGAATTAAGACCGCGCGAGAGCGGGTGTTTGTCTTGTCAAGTTTGAGTGTTTATGTGCAATTAGTTGGTTTAATTTGGGTTAAGTTAAATTGTTCCTCTATCCTTGGTTTCGTAGTATTCGTTTCCATTAGGTTAGTGTGTCGGTGAGACCGAGAGGTGAGTAGGTATTTGAACACGTTAATAATTGTTTTCCGGTTTATTCTTTAAAATCAACTAAAATAAGTTAGAGATTGTTAGAGAGACTGAGAGGTAATTTGACTTTCTTAAACAAGTTTTAGTTGTGTCACCTTTTATAACCGGTGTCTTGAATATTTTCAATTCGTTGTCTTGTTATTTCTATCAACATGATTCATTCCTAGGTAGACGTTTTTATCACTGCAGTGAAAGTTTTCAAAGTTTTGTTAAAAGTTTTTATTTAATTAAGTTAAGTAGTTTAATCAATTTTAAATATTAAAAAAAATCCTTTAAATAATATTTTGGTGAGTCTTGGTTAGAGTTTCGTAATTATAAACGTTTTCACGTGTCTTCGAGTTCGATATCCGGACTTTCCTTATCTGTGCTATACGCGATCGGTACACTTGCCGTTTGTGTGAACTAGGATAGATTGTTTGGTTTTTAAAGCTTAGTTGCGACTTGTGTTTTATTTATATATATTTTCGCACATCATCACTACACCCTGAATCTGGGGCACTTGACCATCGATATACATCTCAATTCTTTTTCTCGGCAGCTCTATCAACCGCGGGCACATCACCGCCAGTTCGTGGGAATGGGTGGTGTAGGCTTCATTTTCAGAGCATACCATCTTCAGAGCCCAAAATTCTGACTCCAGCTTCGAGAAATCCTCTCTAGGACAATACTCTTCCATCATCATGTTCTTGAATTCTTCCCAGTTCATGGCGTTCGCCAATTCTAATCTGAGTATCTGCACATTGGAGTTGTACCAGGTGAGGGCTGAGTCTTGCAGCATTCTAGCAGCAACTTGACCCTGCAGGCCTGTGGACAGTTGCACATTTTGAAGGATGACTCTGGTTTCTCTGCCCAATGCAGGAACCCCATGGCTCCCTATGTGCCCTTAAACGAGTTGGGCTTACAATCTAGGAAGTTTTTGAAGGTACAGACTCCGGCTTGGCTTCCAGCTTGATTTTGGACATGAGCTGCACGAGCTACTGCCGCATGGTCGTTCAGTAAGGCTTGGAGTTCTGCTGCGGTCATGTTGATGTTGCCGCGACCACTTCCAACGTTTCTTCAAGACATTTCCTTAAAAATCACAGCATACAATGTTAGACATGAACTCTCAGTTTCATATACAATACACCATACACGTAATAAAAAGGTAGGAAAGAAAAAAATAAAAACATCGCATCCCAACCATATAATAATCCAAATAATAATTCTTGATTTAAACCATTGTATCCGCTACAAAGTCTTTAAAATGAATCCTTAGAATCATTGTAACTATAAGTTGGATGGAGAAAACCCTCCATCTAGGTGTTATCATCCTGAGATGCCGTCGTCTAAGGAAACATCTGAGTATGCCTCTTTCTCGGCCGGCTCTTCTTTAGGTTCCTCCTCAGGATCTTCTTAAGGATCCTCCTCTGGTTCTGCTACGTTCGGAGAAATTAGTGCCTCCAGTGTCGAACAACAAGATAGAGCAACCGCTGCATGACCTCTTGCATCTCTAACTTCTTCCTTCAAGGTTAAAATATCTGATTGCATCTTGAGAACTAGCTTCATTAGATGAACATGGGCATCTTGAGTTTCCTTCATCGCGTTAGTCAGGTAGGAAAGTGTATTCCTTGCCTCTTCTCTATCCCCTAGCAACCCAGTAACCTTCCCTCTCGTTGAGTGCATGATGTTAACTTCACGATCCAAACTGGAGGCGAAAGCTTCGAAAACGCGCTACATCGGGAGGGTTAGAGGTGGTAGTGTGTTGTAAGACATAGGACAGCCCGGGATGGGTAGTGGGGGAACTTTGTCACGGTAAACAATCCGCTCGATCAAACTTGGGTAACAATTCCAGTTACCATTGCACTCATAAGCGACTCCAAGTGTGCAGCGTCTCTTAGGTGCGGGGGCTGCTAGTGCTGGGCCTGCTCGAGGTGGTGAGGAGTTAGGAGGCTGCGATTCCTTTACTAGGGCATGGGACACCGGTTCGGATGATGATGATGATGGTGTTGACATCCCTACAGAATAGATCGTGCATGGTTTACGCGCGTATGAGTGAATGAGGAAAAGAGATAAAGAAAAAGAATAGTTAAATATTATATATATATATATATATATATATATATATATATATATATATGCAGAGCGTAAGCTCATAACTAATAGGTCGTTGTGGTTATAGTCTAGTATGAATGCAATTCTAGTTCGCTATAACCAATGGCTCTGATACCAATCTGTCACACCCTCAAAATCCACTAACAGAGTTTTACCATCAGAGGGTGTGAACTAACAGGATTGAAGTCATTAGTTATATCAAACACCATTATTAAAGTCTTTTAAAAACAAGTAAAGACATACAAGTCTTAAGTAAGTGTGGAAGCATAAACTGCAAAGTAAATCTTTGTGTCACACAGGACGCCTTAAAGCAACACTTGTCATGATAAAATTAAAATAAATTTAAATCATAAGAGTATAGTGAATGCATGCCCTAGACCGCTCGCCCGCTTCGGTTACCTGAGATAAACATATTAAAAGTGTCAACACAGGGTTGGTGAGTTCACAGGTCAAAGTAAATTAAGTGTTGCATTTTAGCATTACCAGATAGAGTTATGTCAATATATATAATTAGGTAGCTAACCTATCAAACAAGTATAACTAAGTGTTCGACACCGAAGCTGCTGATTATATGTTTGCCTTGCCACCATGTCAACCACGACCATGGTAATGTGTTAGCCAAAATTACACCGAGTCGACCTATAGTCGAGTTTAGAGTTGGGTGGGGTTTGTCAAACCTAGTAGTACTACTCAACACTGACTCACTATTATCCAATATTAACCGGTTCGATTGTTCAGAAGGACTTAGTTGGCTTGTTTCCACTTAGCCTTACAAGTGATATACATAGAGTAACAAAATCTAAAGCGTTGGAGTAAGTTATCTCCCCCCAATAAAAGCGTTAAAGAGTAAAAAGAGGCCGTGAAACTCACTGTTTGTGAAGTTATCAAAATCCGGGAAAAGCGAGCGTAAGAGGAATCCTCCTAGTGCTCTAAAACAAAAACGACATTTTCTAAGTGTTTTGAACCACAAGTGAGTCTCTAGACTCGACACGTAAAAATTTATGCATGAGATGTGTTCGTGTTACATTTGTGAAACAAGTGTGACTCAACAAACACGTTGGCGATATGTTACGGGTGTGATCATGTATGGTGTTATATGTTAATACGATACATATTCGGTAAAACATCTACCAGAAGGGCAAATATTCCATACACAATTCAAACATCAATCAAACAATCGCTTTTCATATTTTAATCAAGAATTCGGCAGCTAATTTACCGAGACAGAATTTAACACGTCAAGATCACTCTATTCCACCAAACATAAAATGTAGATAAAATCACCAAAATTTACCACCGGAGCACAGGTGAGTTAGGTTACTAAAGATATTTTTATTATATTTTTAACTAACACGGTTTTATCACAGGAATCAAAACAACACAGTAGGTACACAGCAGTCATTATCATGCGCAATAAAAAGTTCTTGACAATTCCTGCTACATGGTTAATTCAATTAATTCAAGGGAAATTGGGTTAGATTTCACACTCAATTTATTACCTTTCAGAAGTTGAATCAACTCAATTGGTCTTGTCATTTGTGAGATACGCTATTAACAAAACAGCCTATAATAAGGCTTCCCGAATCAGAACTGTACTACTAATTTGTAAATTAATAAAAACTGACTTTCACATGTCCAAAAATTATAAACTCAGATTATTTAGAAACTAGACTCGACCTACAATCATAGAATCAATAATCGCTTCAAAATATATAATTAACATCAAGTGACAGCCGTTTTAACATGCATTTATGATTCTGTTCAGCATCAGTTTTCACCAAATTTCAACAAACTACTAATCTATGAACAATTAACCATGCATGCAACACTAACTCATCAATAATCAACAACTTTAACATCTACGGTTTCGATTATCATGCTTAATCATGCAATTAAATTAATGGAATAGATTAGATAGGGTGTTTAATTTACTTAGCTAGCACCTTGGATCTTCAAACAAGTTGTAAATGTCTTGTATGTATGTGTGAGTGTGTTCGGTCGACAAAGAGGGGGGGGGGGCTGCTGTCGCAAGGGGAGAGGGAAAGAGAGGAAGGAATTAGGGTTTGGGTAATAATTTTTTTATATATTAATTTATTTAATCAAGTTACACTTTACACCCCAACTTCTAGTTAATGTAATTCTAAATCAATTAGTCTATGATATCCATAATATAATTTTTACATGCACATATGAAGTCACATATAAGCATAACACGTATTAGTACCAAGTACTTTTTTATATTATTTATTGTTTGTTCACCCACGGTTTGAGTCGACTCGTGTGTGTTTCGGTGAAACTCCGAAAGACTATTTGTGTAATGATTTTCATATTTAATTTTAACTCTAATTAAATGCAATGAGGAATGCGTTAATTGGAATGACATAGTTCGTGTAATCTTGAGTTCGAATTAACGGAGTTCGGGTTAACGAAGTAAACCTGAAATTGACGAGTGTCACAAAGTAATTTCTTGCAGCTTCATTTCTAACTTCTTCATTTGAATTAGCCATTGTTTGAACGACTCAAGATCAAACAATGATTCTGTTGAAGAATACAAGTATAAAGTAATCGAATGCAAAGTAATCGAATAGATAAGCAGCTTATGTGAAAATGCTTAAGTATAAAGTAATCAAATTCCTAATCAATCTAATCTAATGGATGAATCTAATAGAATAATATTCTAGTCTAATCGAATGGTCCAATCTAATAGAATGATGATTTGATTCTATTACGTTGTGATTTGATTAGAATTGAATCTGGATTCGATTCGATTACTTTTGAGATTCTATTAGATCGCTTTGGGATTCAATTAGATTAAGAAAACTTAATTCGATTCGACCAATTTTGAACTCGATTAGATTGTAAATAAGACTCGATTGTAAATCAGACTCGATTGGAACCTGTTTGATTCGATTAGATTGTACTTGTGCAAAATACAGTGTATACTTTCTGTCCCTTTTTACAAGATTTCCCTTTTTAATGTTGTCATTTCAATTACTTTTGACACTTTATGGATCTAAGTATTATCCATATTTTAACACTTTTCAAACACCAAATTTTGAATCTTTGAAGCTTTAACACTTGAATCTTCAACAAATAACTCACAAACTTTTAACCCGAGGCTTGAACACACAAATTTGTGAATTTTGAACACTTTTTCTTCTCTTTAGGCAACCGTAACCCACTACAAAGCTTGAGAAATCCGTCTTTAACACAAACAAGACCAAAATCCAAGGATGTGACACAAGATCTACAACTAGTAGAGCCTAAGAGCTCTTATACCAATTGTAGGTCCTTTGGACAGATCTAACAACACTATTACTAGTCTGCTTGGATCAACCTCTACATTAGCTAGCAGAAATGACTTTTGAGGACCGAGATCTTGGATCTTGTTTGGTTATTTGTTATTACCGTGAGGGTAGAGAGAAGGGAGAGAAGAGAGAGTTTGTAAGTAGGTAAGGATAAGATAAAATGGCAAAAGGTTGTTTTGCATGAGATGTACACACTATTTATAGTGTGTGTACTCATGCATATTTCTTTCATTATTTACGGCCCAATGGGCTCCATCATACATGGCCTCAGGCCAAAACATACAAAGAAGTACAAACCGACTAGCTAACATACATAATCATTTAAACATAAACATATACAGAAGACTAATGGTGAACGAAGAAACAAAAAGAGACAACGCAATAAGAAATCAAAATAGATTATACAGGTTGATTTTGGCCAATTACCTCAAAGGTTTTGGTGGTCCTCTCGATTAGAAGGTGATTATGAATTTAACTGTGTTAATTTTAACCCTAACAGATATAATCATAAATTAATATTAGACAATTTGTTATTTGGTCAATACGTTTCCAAAAGATCTTGTTTTCCAAATACATTGTGTTGGTTTGTTCGTTTGGTCATGAGGTATGATATGCACAAATCAATTCTCGTTATAATACGAAGATTAAGGTTCAAGCAATACATCTGGGACACAACATTGGGTCAAATACGGGTTCGGGTTTGCTAAATGGGTGATGAATCTGGGTTATAATAAAATATCTAAACACATTTGCTATTTAGTCCCTGAACTTTAAATATGGGTACATAATGAGTTAAAAAAAACTTAAGTTTAGGTTAAATTTTGTATATATTTGAAAGTTATATTTAAAAACATAACAACAATAATAATAAAATAATATTAGCTCGATAAATGTGATATTTTTTTGATTAAATATTTTTCAAAAACGAAAACGGGTCGTGTATTGATATATTATATGTTATATAGAATCCCGAGTTGTTACAGTATCCCATACGTTTGGGAATTTCATCCCGAAATTAGAGAATACTAAAACTAATATTGAATAATACTTAAACTACTGAGAAGAGAAAGAAAAACTTTAAAATCTAAAAATTATCATAAGACGTAACTTTATGTAGTAGAAACAACGCAACAAATGACAACCCGATAAGGACCCTTATATACAGGATGTACCAATGGCGTATCCACTATGTCCTTATCATCTCAACATTTGTAGCATTACTTCAAATTAACTTCGGTTCTAGATTATAACACACGATCGTATGTACTATGATTTACATGCGAGGAATTTGGTAATTACGTATGCTTCCATAATTACTTAAATCGTCGGATGGTCCACATTATTCGTCTTATCGTGTGGGTTTCAAAACATTTGAGAGGCATAACATTGTGAGAAAAGTTTTAATACATTTTGATTGTAAACTAATAAATCATACTTGTATAAAATATTGCTAAAAATGAATTGAATTCTTGAGTTGTTTAACAAAATATTAAAATTTTAAAACATCTATCGATAAAATGATATAAATCTTGAAAATCTAATTAGAAAGAATTCCTTATAGTTGATATTGTGATGGATTGTGATAGACGAGAATAAACAAATAATCTATAAGTATTGTTAGGGCATAGAATTTATGCTTCTATGTTTAAGTGACTTGTGGATCAGTTATCCTTGAAATATGTTCCAGGTTGCGAAGGATCAAGGATCCTTGGTATTATTTTTTAACTAACGATTGTATTTAAGTGGTGTTGTGATCAATAGGCATAACGGCTCTATGACCAAGTCTACCTGATATCTCACTAGTAGACTCCTTCCGCACGTGGTCAAAAGGAACGAGAGTAGCTAGTGGAAGAGTGGCGCAAAAGTAGGAGCATTTGTTATTTCTATTTTTGTATTTAATAAAAGATATGATCAATAAGTAAGATATAGAACACGTTCGTTAAGCAATACTGAGATCTCTCTCTAGCAACACACACACACACACACAGCTTTTATTGTATTATTGATCATATTCTCAACACCTTGTAATACTCTTTTTGAGATTAATAAAGTGGTGATCGACAATTGTCATCACCCGGGGTTTTGTGTCGGCGATCCTGTTAGGGCATGAATTTTATGCTGAGGATCATTAATCCTTAACTATATTATGGATAGATTATCCTTGAGATATGTTTCAGGTTATAATGGATCGACGATCCTCGGTATTATTTGTTTACTAATGATTGCGTATAGTATGGTGATGTGTTAGACAGGTATGACGACTTTAAGATGAGCTGACATCAATTATCCTCATGGAGTATTCTCTAGCTGGAATATGGATCCAGGATCCTTATTAAACGTAGCTAGTAATGGATGATCTCGTGTGAAGATTGATGTTTAAATACCAACAACGGCTCTTAGACTTATTCTTCCGCTTATGTCGCTACTAGACTTATGTGGCACGTGTTCAAAGTCATGGGAGTGGCTAGTGGAAGACTTGCGGATTAGTAGGACTTCTTGTTATTTGTATTTTATATATATTATCGAGTTATGAACGACTAAAGGGACACATGTACTATTACACACACTAGAGCAGAACCAAATATTCTCTCTATTCACTAGCTTGCATTGTAACGACGATCATAAACTCCAAAACACTTGTAATCACCTTTTACTATTAATAAACTTGACGGTGATAGTTTTCACCGTTCGGGGTTTTTTGTGCCGGAGATTACTATAGTCACGTACCATCCTACCAAAGATTACCTTGTTAATCCTTAACCGAAGCAATTCGACCAAAGATTACCTTGTTAGTTTTTGACCGAAGTAAAGATTATCGTAATTAAGGGTATTTTCCCTCGTGATCAAATCCTTGTGTTCATCAAGATCTCATTTATACAATCATTATTATCGTGTTATCACTATACCTCACTTGACAGATTTGGATACATTATCCTTAGCCGATTTTTATCAAAAACAATTTGGCGCCCACCATGGGGCAATTGGTGCTATAATCCGTATTATTCCTATCAATCCTCAATTTTTCATACCCATATCACTATCAATGGCCTCTCAATCAACCTGTGCTTCATCAACCATGCCGTCATCAGTCCCTCTCTCATTGAGAACTTTACCACCGATGCCTCCGCCAATTATGGGAACACAACGGTTTGCTACTGCTGGAAGCAAGACGCAACTACCAGTCTTCCAGAGCTCGAAAACCGTTGCTGCTGCGCCGGTGGTTAATACTAACATTGATGTTTCATCTATGTTTTCGCAGGTTAAAGCATATATGAAGCAACAGAACAAGACCAACCAGAGGATCATTCGTGAGATAGAAGATCTCAAGAAGAACAAGAGGCCAGAAGAGGATCTCACCCCCTGATGCCCAGGATGCTGGATTTCACCAGTCCATAATCCATGGCTCAGTTCTCACAAGGATCATTTATCCTTCAACCGGGGTCCATGGGTCAACAGGCTCAAGGATCCTCCATATTTCAGTCAGGATCATCTATCCTTCAATAGAGGTACATGGGTCAACTGGCTCAAGGATTCTCGTTAGATCAGCCAAGGTCATCTAACCTCTATCAAGGTTCCATGGGTCAGCAAAACCTAGGATCCTCATATTATCGACAAGGATCAGCCATCCTCACACCAGGATCCACTGGAGCGTATCCTCAAGGATCCTACAGTACCCAACCTCAATGATCCTTCTTTCCGAATCAAGGATCCTCAGGAGTCCAACATCAACGATCCTCTGAAGTCCATGAAGGAGATATAATCCCCATGCAGACCATAGCCTCTGGAGGACCAACTCCTATCACAGATTCTTCTTATACCAACTACTCATCTGGGATTCCGACCTTCACCCAGCAAAGAGGTAACTTGTATGATCCTATATCCTTAGATACTAACCGTGGTCCAATGCAGGATACAAGTATCAACCAGGCAATGGCCAAAGAACTACAGAAGCTTAAGGATATGATATCTAGTGTTCCCGGGGTGATACGACCAATCCCCGAGATACCTGAGGGAAGCCACAAGTTATCAAGATTTGCTCCACCTATCTGTGATGTTGAGATTCCGAAGCGGTTCCAAACCCCCAACATGAAGACTTATGATGGGACCACGGATCCTGAGGAGCACATTGCACAATATAGGGAAAGGATGGAAATAAACCCCATCCTTGAGAGACTCAAAGAAGCTTGCTTATGCAAAGGATTCGGGTCCACACTCACAAGATCTGCATTAAAATGGCTGCTAAGTCTTCCTTCCTTTTCAGTTACTTCTTTTTCACATTTAGTTAACTTGTTCAACAACCAATGATGTTCTGGTAGTAGTCAAATAAGTATTAACTAAAAATAAGTTAATCTAGACACTAAGTAATACTCTAGACCCTTAAACTACTAACTGGCAAGTGAACCGGTCGAACCTAGTACAACTAAGTAAGTCCGGATATCGAACCCACGATACTCTTTAAATTACGAAACTAACAAATTAGACTCAACTACAAGACACGACTATTTACTTATAATATTTGAGGGGGATTTAAACTAATTAATTAAAACTCTAATAATAATTAACTAATGATTACTTTAATTAAACTATTAATAAACTAATTAAACCTAACCCTAATTAATATAATAATAATAATAAAACATAATCATTACTTATTAATTAACTAATAAAACTTAAACCCTAATTAGTTTTAACTAATAAACGATTTAGAAAACTTGGTTTAATTCAGATGATTAAAATAACTACCCAGGCCGGAATCCCCAAAGTTACGGTTATTAATTTAAATGGAAAAACGCAAGTTATGGAACCGGGATCATAAGATAGACCCTTGACAGAAAACCCGAACAGGACCCTTGAACTTCAAGAAGACGCCTATGGATTTCTAACAAGTTTTAAGACTCACCAGTTTTATATTAAACTTCCTTACGGTTATTTAATCGCTTATGTCTAAGTATCTTTTATGACGAAAACCTACCTTACAGCGCGGAATTCAAAAAGATAGTAAAGCAAACCCAATTAATTTAATAGACTAAGCTGATAATCAAATCTAGACGGACTCCTTACGAAGAACTAAATCTAGCAATCCCGCCAAGAAAAGATCTATTAATAGCCTATCACTTTACAGCTTTTTAGACTAGTAGCTCACTTTTGTCTATTTACTTGATTTTATTGTTTCTATAATTTTAATGCATATTAATCACAAACTAGTCAAGAACACACAGTAAATGACCTAACAAAAGCCTATCCTATGAAACAATCAACAAGGTCAATGTGAAACAATAAATTCAACTAAACAAAACCAAGTAATCATACGCATTAATTGAATAAAACTCAACTGTTTACTTATAACATAAAATCCATAACGAAACAAAAATCCAAATAAAATCAAACCGAACTAAGGTTCATCACGACCTAGGCAGTTTATAAAGTTTAGCCTAGCATCATAAAGTCTAACTCAAACAAAGTAAATAATAACGAAAACATGGTGAAATAATAAAGAACGAAAGATTAAAGGCGATAAAACCTGTATTCTTCGATCTTAAACGTCTAGCTCTTCACCGGATGTTCTCTTGCCTTCAAAATCACTACAAGACTCGAAAATATCCTTCCAAGAACTCCAAAATCGGCTGGCTGCTTAAAGTTCTGTCAGGATTAACTTAAAGGTGTTTAAATACCCAAAACAAGGCCCGACAAGAAGCAAAAATGAAAATAATCTAGCCCAGCTCTGCCTAGGCGCCGTGCCAAGGGCTTTTTGCCTTTCCCCTAGGCGCGTAGTGGCGTGCTTCATCAAGGGGGCCGGTCAGACCGGCCCGGTCTGACCGGTTCTCTGTCCGGTTCCTTCCTGATGCGTTCCGGATCTCCGTTTCGGCTCGTTTTAGCTCGTTTTTCGTCCGTTTTCATCACGATTAAACCCCGAAACCGAAAAAACATAAAAACGTTAGTAGTATACAAATCTCAACTAAAAACGAACAAAAACTATTAAAATATTAATTAAAATATACACGGGAAACATAAATATTTAGCATTATTTCAAATATCCCCACACTAATTCTATTTTCGTCCCTGAAAAAGTTTGATGCAGTTGGATCAGAATCGGAAAATAAAGTCTAACAAACATATAGGTTAATTCTTAAAGCTCAGAAAAACGCAAAAACCGCGATCACCGATATTGTTGTCCACTTAAACCCATGCGTTAATCTTTACCTGGACAAATATGATTCGACTTTTTTTACTCAATGGTTTACACAATTAAGACCCGCTTATTTTCAGCTTTTACCGGAGCAGACCACCCCAACTTGACTTAAACCTCAAAATTAGCAGATTTAAAACTTTTGTTACTCTATTTTTTTCATGAATAGCTAAGACGATAAAGGGTATTGTTTATCCACCTAAGCTTAAGCATCAAAGCCTACCAAGCAGCCATTAGATACGATTAAGGTTCAATTATTTTATAGCTAGTGTTCCCCACAACATGACATACCCCCGTTATCAAGCAACACCCCGAACCCTTCACCATAGGTGAGTATGCAAAGTTTCATCTGTAGGGCTTACATGTAGCGTGTCTCTTGTGGTCCGTTTCTTAATTGTAATGAGACGCGGGCAAGGAGACCCCACATGGCTAACAGCATGAATGATCAAGTCTGTAGTGAATTTTATACTTTTGTACTTTTGTGATCATGTTTATAGACTTATAAGGGTTTGCTCTTTTTGGCTTAATTTTAAATATTCACAACCCCAGTTAGGAATTGTGAATACCCAGATGAATAGTCGGCATACAGACCCATGGTCTCTGGACCCAAAGCATCCCATCAATACAGGATTTGAGGTTATAAAACCATACGCCAATGAGGTGTAAAACACTAAACCAGCAGTTTTAAGTTTATATCACAGGCTACACGGCATACTATAACGTTAAACCTACCCAAGCATCATATGATAACGTATTCAAATTTTTAAAATTTATGATATTTTTACTTTTTCATACCAAAATTTGAGGCTTGAGTATGGCCCGACCTTTCATTACTTATTTTCTACGGACAAAACGCTTTACCCACAAGAGATTTCCGACCCATTTTATCAAACATTTTCAAGGCAGAGCCTACCGACACATCCCAAGTTAAGTACGTTTTCTATTATTTATCTCATATTATTAGTAGTTTGAAAAACCAATTTCCGATAAAATCATCATCTCCTACTTTAACGCAACAAAAACTAGACTCAAGAGACATTTTTAAAACATTTTTCAATTTTTTTTAAACAACTCAATAACGAAAACGAAAACAAAACTAAAATTAGTTAAAACAATTGTGTCCCATCCCCACATTTAAATTTTGCATTGTCCTCAATGCGAGCACGTGAAACACGACTCGAAAATATTTAAAATAAAACTAACAACATAAAAATAAAAAGCAAAAACCTAAAAAGATAAAAACGAAGACATAAAAATAAAAAAACATAAAAACATAAAAACAAATTACAATGGAAAAGACTTAGCTGGTAATATGCGAGACTGTCAATGTGCCAGTCTATTTCCATGGGTGCTCTCCTCACCAACCTCTCAACATGAATTGGTAACTCATTCCCTCTTTCTGAACGGACACAGCCTCTCCTCTCGACAAACCTAAGTAAAACCAACTTCCAACCCGCCAACCCAACCATAAAAGTCTAAAATAATATCCGTACAGACCAAATAAAAACAAAAACATCAAAAAATAAAATAAAAACATCAGAAAAGATAAACTCCCATGTCAGCTCGTCAACTCAATCCTCATCTTCTTCCTCCTCCGACTCCGACTCCTGCTCAAGAATATGGTACGGCTCAGCATTATCATTTTCTGGGTAACTCGTCCTATAAAAAGGTACTCCATGTCCATAGCCCGAACCACCCGGGGCGCTCGACCCGTTCGGTCCCGCATCGGCCGGCTGTCGAAGAGAAGCAGGAAAATCAATATGCATTGAACTCATCATATGCCTCATGTGCTCATCCTGCCTCCGCTGGTTCGCCTCTATCATCTGTCTCAACTCTTCTCGACTCTCGGTCACATAAGCCCTGATCTGATCAAAACCGGACTCCATCCGGTCATATAACGACTCCAAAGTAATATCCTCGGGGTGAGGCTCTGTGACCGGGAGCTGAACACCCGGTCTCTCTGACCTGTGAGGCGGCCTCTGGTGACGGGACGGTAAACCGGCTCGCATAGCCACAGCAGCCGCGGTCCTCACCGGTGCTTGAATCTGTGGGCCCAACTTAACATCCTCCCACTCTAACGGGTCGGTACCTTTAAAAATCCCAGCATTCCTCAAATCCTTAACCTCCAAAAACTCTCTAACGGATCCCTCTGTCAAAATCATTGGTTTAAACCTTTCAAACACACCCAAATACCTAGAAATTCGTGTAACGTACGGGCCCATATCCAACCTTGACCTATTTTTTGTACCCCCACGTCTCGTCCGATGAAACGACCACGCCAAAAGACTCGCGTAGTTTATCGGAACCTTATCAACCATAGCCATCAAACAGAAAATATCCAACCAATTTACTTTGTCGCCCGAACCGCGACCAATCAAAGTATTAACCAAAACCCGATGGATAAATCGAAGCACGAGATCTCGAATATCCGACCTCACATTCGCACTCAAAAACGAACAAATAAAAATTTTGTTCCAAAAAGTGGCCAATTGTCCGAACAGATACACATAACATGCTTATTCAAAAATGCAACCCTTAGACTCGTCACAAACCTCGGTTCTCTCACTTCCGCATCCTATAAAAGCCACTTGCTACCGCGAACTGTGCCATAGTCATATTGTACAACTGTCGACCCAATGAAAACGACATCGCATTTGACTGAGCAAAATTTCCTTCTTTGTATTTTAACGTGCTCAGGAACTCAAGTGTCAGCTCGTGAAACTGTGGTTCGTTAAAATCCAACATCGCCTTAAATTTTGGGCCCAATAACTCGTCAATGCGCTCTCTTTGACCAATCGAATCCAATAAATCCCAATTTATCGTTTTGAATATGAGGAGATCCGAATTAACAACTTACATAACTGCTCATACTCGGCCGAATCAACATCAAACTTAAGTAACGAATTTTTCTTAAGGTTGGCAACTTTTCTTAACACAACCGGCCCTGGCTGATATTCAATCACCCGAGCCCTCGGGTCTATGAAAATAACCAGTTCCGGATCACCACGTGGTCGTGTGGTCGGACCTCGCTTCCTTTTTCCCGCCTCTTTAGACATCTAAACACATTTAAACAAACAAACAAACATGGGAGTAAGTAAATAAAAACTAAAAAGAAAAAACAAAATATTTTTTTAATTTTCGGATTTTTTTTAATTTTATTCATTTATTTATTTATTTTTATAAATAAAAACTGAAAATAAAATAAATTTTTGGAAGTTCGGGTTACAAATATTTTAAACCGACTCATTTAGATGAAAAATAAGTAGGTGCGAGTGGTTTAAATATTTGCTTAAAAGCTAACGGAAAACCAACTTGTTATAGACTTTTACTAGCTTAAAAATCCAAAAATGATTACACCGACTCAACAAACATCACCTCCACCCGGCACTTTAATTGTATCAATTAAACCCAAGTGCCAAAAACCCGCAAAATTGAGTCGAAAACGAGCGAAAAAAAACACACTTTTAGGAAAATATATATAGCTTAAAATTTATTTTCTGGCTCGTTTTTAACCACTAAAACAACAAAGTTTAACAACGCAAACCAAAATCCAACACTAAATATACTCGTTATATCCCCAAACCGTCAACCCGACCGCAACCAAAAACATGTTCCATTAAATTCCAACCCAACCATCCGCCCCCAAAAACTCAACGAAACTGCCAGCCCATCAAACCGTACCCAACAACTAACTTAAACAACCTACTTGTACAAATCCTAACAACAAAGTTTGCAAAACCTAAGCTAAAACTAACATTAATAATGTACAAAATTACAAGAAATTACAAGAAATCATACCTTAGTAAAGTGTAAACCCGGAAAAAACTTGCAAAAATTGAAGAGTTAAAAGTGTGTGCAAGTGAGAGATTTGGTGAATTATAAGTTAAAATTAAAGGTAGGTTATGGTGTTATGGTGATGTGGTTATGATTTTGGAGGATCAATTTGGTTAAAAATGGTGAAAAATTGGTGGATTGTGGTGTTATGGTGATATGGTTCGGCTAGGGTTCTTGGAGTGAAAGGGGGATTTGTTTGAAAAAGATGAAAATATTTGATATAAAATGGTTCAAAATAAAAAAAATATCGAAAATAGGGTGTGGAGGCCGCCGCGCCGCGCCGAGCCTGAAGGCCATTCCCCCTTCGCGTGCGCCTAGGTTGAGCTGGGCGATTTTTTGTTTGTTGTGTGTCTCCGCGTGCGCCTAAGCAGAAAAAGACCCGCGACGGGGCGTTTTAACAGAAAGTTTTGAAGCTTGGGACCGCGTTTTGCCTTAGGAAAAATTTTATAAAAATACCTACTCATTCATATGACCATTTTATGTCACTTTTACGTGCAAAACTTACCTGGCATCTATCGAATCCTCTTAAAACCTCTCGTTTTGTTTGGTGATGATCTCTTGCAATGACATGACGACGCAACTAAACTACAAAAACGAAAGTTAGTGACTAAAGAAACGAAAATAAAGAATTATACAAACTCTACACTTGAGTTTTCACTCAAGAACCCGATTTGATTTAATATGATGGATCAAGGGGAGTTTCCTCCACCTCGGTTGACTCCTCCGGCCCTCCATGATAATGTTTTAGACGATGACCGTTCACTTTCCACGAAGTTCCATTGTCTGGATTCTCTAACTCCACCGCTCCATACGGGAATACTTCTTTCACCAAATACGGTCCCGTCCACTTGGATCTGAGCTTACCTGCAAATAACTTCAAACGAAAATTATATAACAATACTTTATCACTTTTCTTGAAGTCTTTCTCCCTTTAAACGCCGATCGTGCAACACTTTCGTCTTTTCCTTGATATCCAAAGATCGAGAATACGCCGCATCACGAAGCTCCTCTAACTCATGAATTTGAAAATACCTCTTTCTAGCGGCATCAGTAAGATCAACATTTACCGTCTTTAATGCCCAAAACGCTCGATGTTCCATTTCCACGAGAAGATGACATGCTTTACCGTAAACTAATATAAACGGTGTAGTACCCAACGGTGTCTTGTACGTGGTTCTAAATGCCCACAACGCGTCATCCAACTTCTCCGACCAATCTTTCCGACTTATCCCAACCGTCTTCTCCAAAATTTTCATCACCCCTCTATTAGCATTCTCGACTTGACCCTTCGTTTCAGGATGGTAAGCGGTAGAGGTGCGATGAGTAACTCCATAACGAGCAAATGCTTTCTCCATGACGGAATTGCAAAAATGGGTACCTCGATCACTAATAATTGCTCTTGGAGTACCGAACCGAGTACATAACTTCTTTAAAAACTTCACAACAACTCTAGCATCATTTGTAGCTAATGCTTGCGCTTCGACCCACTTTGAAACATAATCTATTGCCACCAAAATATACTTGTGACCACCGGAAACGGGAAACGGTCCCATAAAATCAATGCCTCAAACGTCGAATATTTCAAGAGTTTGTATGGGGTTTTGTGGCATCTCGTTTTTCGACGAAATATTTCCAGTGCGTTAACAAGCATCACAAGTCTTAACAAATTCCACCGCATCTTTGACAACCGACGGCCAATAGAAACCACTATCAAATACCTTTTGAGCCGTGGCATGTGCTCCATGATGACCTCCCGTTAGACCTTCATGAACATGCTTTAGAATATTCAACCCTTCTTCTTTCGACACACATCTTCCTAGAATTCGGTCACCGCCAATCTTGAACAGATAAGGGTCGTCCCAAACATACCGATTAACATCCCGAAAAAATTTCTTCTTTTGTTGAGTAGTCATCCCCTTCAACACAAGGCCCGTAGATAAAAAATTAGCAAAATCGGTGAACCATGGCAAACCTTGCTTTTCGGCCGTAACAAAATCAATCGACTCATGAGGAAATCTTTACCAATATCTTCTTCGCGAATCTCTTCTCTCTTCGGATCTTCCAAACGAGAAAGATGATCCGCCGCAACATTTTCCGCCCCCTTCTTGTCTTTAATCTCTATATCAAACTCGGAAAGTAAAAGAATCCACCGTATGAGACGGGGCTTCGCGTCTTTCTTGTGAAAGAGAAAACGCAACACCGCATGATCGGTAAAAACGGTAGTCTTTGAAAGTACGAGATAAGACCGGAACTTATCAAATGCAAATACAACGGCTAAAAGTTCCTTTTCGGTGGTGGTGTAGTTATCTTGGGCATCTTTCAAAGTCTTGCTTGCATAATAAATAGGGTGAAAATGTTTATCACACCTTTGCCCCAAAACCGCTCCAACCGCATAATCGCTCGCATCACACATGGGCTCAGAAGGTAAATTCCAATCCGGTGACACGAGAATAGGAGCACTTACAAGTTGATCTTTCAGAAACTTGAACGCCTTCAAACAATCTTCATCGAAAACAAACGGGACATTTTTCTCTAATAACCGGGTCATCGGGCGGGTAATCTTTGAAAAGTCTTTAATAAATCGCCGGTAGAAACCCGCATGACCAAGAAAACTTCTTATAGCCTTAACATTTGTAGGTGGAGGAAGCCTACTAATCGTATCAATCTTCGCCCGATCCACCTCTATACCATCTCTTGAAATTTTATAACCCAAAACTATCCCTTTCGTCACCATAAAGTGAAACTTTTCCCAATTTAACATTAATTTCGTCTCGATACACCTCTTCGACATTTTCTCAAGATTAACTAAACAATGATCGAAAGAATTACCGTACACCGAAAAATCATCCATAAAAACCTCCATGGACGTCTCTATCATGTCTTGAAAAATTGCCACCATACAACGCTGAAAGGTAGCCGGAGCATTACACAACCCAAATGGCATGTGGCGATACGCATATGTACCATAAGGACACGTAAAAGTCGTCTTCTCTTGGTCTTTCGGTGCGATAGGAATATGAAAATAACCTGAAAAACCCTCAAGAAAACCATAAAACTGTTGACCCGCGAGACGCTCCGACATTTGATCAATAAACAGCAACGGGAAGTGGTCTTTGCGAGTAGCATCATTCAACCTCCGGTAGTCAATACAAACCCGCCAATCGGTAACCGTACGCGAAGGGATAAGTTCATTCTTCGCGTTCATGACAACCGTCATCCCCCTTTCTTTGGAACAACTTGAGTCGGACTCACCCATGGAGAGTCCGAAATTGGATAAATCACCCCGGCATCCAACAACTTAAGAACCTCTTTCTTGACAACTTCTTGCATATTTGGATTCAAACGCCTTTGGGGTTGAACCACCGGTTTATATTCATCTTCCATCAAAATCCGGTGGGTACAATAAGCGGGGCTAATACCTTGAATATCCGAAAGTCTCCATGCAATCGCCCCTTTATTCATCTTTAATACTTCTATCAATTTTGACTTTTCTTCCTCACTCAACTTAAACGAGACAATAACGGGCAAATCCGAGCCTTCTTCAAGTTACGCATACTCTAAATGTGACGGAAGAGCCTTTAATTCCAACGGAGCGGGTTTTTCGACCTCTCTTTCACAAATAATTTCACTAACCTCCATAATCTCCGCCGAACAAGAAACAACATATACCAATATTTCCTCCCCATCCTCCATAATTTCCGTCAACTCGTTATCCATCTCCATCCCAACCAAATCGGTACCAAAAATATAATTAAGACACTTATCAAACCCCGGAATAAAAGAGTTAAGAAAATATACCGAATGGCACGGACCACTAACATTCTTCACTATCATCCCGGTGCTTCATCGACTTTGCAATATCATAAGTAACATTCTCGTCACCAACCCTAAGTGTGATCCGCCCCTCATACACATCAATAAGAGCTTTAGCCGTTCTAAAAAAACGGCCGACCGAGAATAATGGGGACTTTCTCTTCGGCCTCCATGTCAAGTACCACAAAATCAACCGGAAATACAAACTTGTCAACTTTTACTAATAAATTTTCAATAATACCTCGCGGATACTTAACCGAACGATCCGCCAACGACAACGACATACGAGTCGGTGTAAGCTCACCCAAATCCAATTTCTCAAACAACGAATATGGCTAAGATTAATACTCGCAGCCAAATCCGCCAACGCTTGACTCATCATATCACTTCCGAACGTGCACGGGATTGTAAACACACCTGGATCTGATAACTTTTCCGGGACCCGGTTCAACACAACCGCCGAACAATCCCCACTAAGCGGAACAGACGAAACCTCTCCCAACCGATCTTTTCTTTTAAGTAAATCTTTCAAGAATTTTGCATACTTCGGCATGTGTTAGAGGGCTTCAACAAACGGAAGATTAATTTTCAATTGTCGGAACATGTCTAGAAAATGCCCGTATTCCCGCCTGTACTTTTGATTCTTGAGACGAGCGGTATATGGAACATGGGCAATATTAATATCGGGTGTTGGCCGGAATACGACTGGGTTTTTCTCAACTTGTGGCTCAATAATTGGTGTTTTACTTTGCGACTTACCTGGAGCCTCCAACTCGATCTCTTCATCAACCGCTTCCACTTCTTCAACTCCACCTGTTTCCTTAACTACCTCGGGACCCAAAACCCTTCAGCTACGAGTAGTAATCGCTTTCAATTGAGCGGCCGGATTAGTCTGAGTAGAACCCGAAAACTATCCTTGAGGCCTTTCTTCGAGACGACGAGCAATATCACCAATGGTTCTTTGAATATCGAGAATAGAAGATTGTTGAATCTTGATGAGCATATCGTGTTCGGTCAACTTTTTCTGTGTGACTTGATCTCTCTCCAAGATTTGCTTCATCATCTCCTCTAGATGTCCCATGCTTCCATTAGGATCCTTCACATTATTATTATTATACTGACCTTGTCCTTGATTGTAAGAATTTTGATAGCCGGGTGGTGCGCCTGACGGACGCCAGTTGGAGTTATTCTGACTCGGGTTCTTGTAGGTTTTCCAATTCTGATTGTTGTTGTTGAAATTGTTGTTAGGAAACCTATTCTGACCACCAACATAATAGACTTGCTGATTCATCACTGGGCACTCCAAAGTGCTGTGTCCACCTCTACAAAACTCACACTTGTCCACCTTTGTCTTGAGTTCCTTCACCTCTCGGGTCAATGATTCCAAAGCAGAAGCCACAGTAAAATCCAGATTAACCTGGTGTACACCTTGAGAAGATGAGGATGTACTGCTAACGGGAGTGGAATTCCTGTGTCGTGGTCCTTTGGCGAGGTCCGATTGAGCGAAGCTCTCAAACATCTCGTTACATTCGGTGACATTCTTCCTAGCCAGTAGACTTTCTCCTACGGCCGTGTCGAACCGAACTTGGGTTTCATAGTTCAACCCATTGTAGAATTTCTCACGAGAGCCCATGGTGTGAGACCATTCTGTGAGCATCGAGATAGCAAGCTCTGAAAATGCTCCCAAGCATAACAATATTGCTCATCCGGCTCCATGTGAAACGAGTGAATCTGATCGCGAAGAACAGCCGCTTTAGCCGGTGGGAAGTACCTCTTGATAAATGCGGAACGTAGTGCTTCCCAAGTGGTGAACGTGCCAGGTGGCTGCGTATCAAGCCAAATAGCTGCTTTACATGCAAGTTAAAAAGGAAAAAGATGTAAGAAAATGGCATCTTCAGTAGCACCTTGCAAATTTAAAGTTTTAAGAACGCGGTAAAGTCGATTAATATGAGCCGGTGCATCCTCGTCATCACGCCCCATGAACTGATTAGTTTGAACGATGTTGTTCATGACGTATGACGGAATCTGCCACGAGTTGGGATTGTTGATTTCGAGAACGACGTTGCATGACTGGTTTCCGGTTAAGCCATCGAAGGATTTAACAGCAATTGTTCTGTCGTCGGCCATTTGAACATTTGGTTGAATTCTCGGACTTTCAGGTGGTGAACTGTTTGGTGACGATTTTTGCGGAGAAGTAGCTTCTGACTTTGGTTTCTCTGCTGACGAGATGGTCTCGGTCTTGAATGAAGAAAAATCTAGATTAACCAGCGGTGGTCCTTGCGAACGAAGATGTGGCATAAACATGAAATCGCAACAGACCAAGTAAGTAGAATAAAAATAAAATTTAAAAGCTAAAAACGAAAGTAAACTAAAATTAATTTAGACTCCAACGACTCGAACTAAAATAAAACAAATAGCACGTATGTAGCAATTAAGTCCAAGTAAAGCAAATAACGCAATCGCTAGGAGTCCCCGGCAACGGCGGCAAAAACTTGATGTGCTTGAAGTAGTTATATAATAAATAACTAAAATTATACTAATCTAAACACTAAGTAATACTCTAGACCCTTAAACTTAACTTAAACTACTAACCGGCAAGTGAACTGGTCGAATCTAGTACAACTAAGTAAGTCCAGATATCGAACCCACGAGACTCATTAAATTACGAAACTAGCAAATTAGACTCAACTACAAGACACGACTATTTATTAATAATATTTGAGGGGGATTTAAACTAATTAATTAGAACTCTAATAATAATAATTAACTAATGATTACTTTAATTAAACTATTAATAAACTAATTAAACCTAACCCTAATTAATATAATAATAATAAAACACAATCATTACTTATTAATTAACTAATAAAACTTAAACCCTAATTAGTTTTAACTAATAAACGATTTAGAAAACTTGGTTTAATTCAGATGATTAAAATAACTACCCAGGCCGGAATCCCCAAAGTTACGGTTATTAATTTAAATGGAAAAACGCAAGTTATGGAATCGGGATCATAAGATAGACCCTTGACAAAAACCCGAACAGGACCCTTGAACTTTAAGAAGACGCCTATGGATTTCTAACAAGTTTTAAGAGTCACCAGTTTTATATTAAACTTCCTTACGGTTATTTAATCGCTTATGTCTAAGTATCTTTTATGACGAAAACCTACCTTACAGCGCGGAATTCAAAAAGATAGTAAAGCAAACCCAATTAATTTAATAGACTAAGTTGACAATAAAATCTAGACGGACTCCTTACGAAGAACTAAATCTAGCAATCCCGACAAGCAAAGATCTATTAATAGCCTGTCACTTTACAGCTTTTTAGACTAGCAGCTCACTTTTATCTATTTACTTGATTTTATTGTTTCTATGATTTTAATGCATATTAATCACAAACTAGTCAAGAACACACAGTAAATGAACTAACAAAACCCTATCCTATCAAATAATCAACAAGGGCAATGTGAAACAATAAATTCAACTAAACAAAACCAAGTAATCATACACATTAGTTGAATAAAACTCAACTGTTTACTTAGAACATAAAATCCATAACGAAACGAAAATCCAAATAAAATCAAACCGAACTAAGGTTCATCACGACCTAGGCAGTTTATAAAGTTTAGCCTAGCATTATAAAGTATAACTCAAACAAAGTAAATAATAATGAAAACATTTTGAAATAATAAAGAACGAAAGATTAAAGGCGATAAAATCCGTATTCTTCGATCTTAAACGTCTAGCTCTTCATCGGATGTTCTCTTGCATTCAAAATCACCACAAGACTCGAAAATATCCTTCCAAGAACTCCAAAATCGGCTGGCTGCTTAAGGTTCTGTCAGGATTAAGTTAAAGGTTTTTAAATACCCAAAACAAGGCCCAACAAGAAGCAAAAATGAAAATAATCTAGCCCAGCTGTGCCTAGACGCCGCGCCAAGGGCTTTTTGCCTTTCCCCTAGGCGCGGCGCGGCGTGCTTCATCAAGGGAGGCGGTTAGACCGGCCCGGTCAGACCGGTTCTCTGTCCGGTTCCTTCCTCATGCGTTCCGGATCTCCGTTTCGGCTCGTTTTAGCTCGTTTTTCGCCCTTTTTCATCACAATCAAACTCCGAAACCTACGAACCATAAAAACGTTAGTAGTATACAAATCTCGACTAAAAAAGAACTAAAACTATTAAAATATTAATTAAAATATACACGAGAAACATAAATATTTAGCATTATTTCAAATATCCCCACACTTATTCTTTTTTCGTCCCTGAAAAAGTTTGATGCATTTGGATCAGAATCGGAAAATAAAGTCTAACAAACATATAGGTTAATTCTTAAAGCTCAGAAAAACGCAAAAACCACGATAACCGATATTGTTGTCCACTTAAACCCATGCCTTAATCTTTACCGGGACAAATATGATCCGACATTTTTTACTCAGTGGTTTACACAATTCAGACCCGCTTATTTTCAGCTTTTACCGGACCAGACCACCCCAACTTGACTTAAACCTCAAAATTAGCAGATTTAAAACTTTTGTTGCTCTATTTTTTTCATGAATAGCTAAGACGATAAAGTGTATTGTTTATCCACCTAAGCTTAAGCATCAAAGTCTACCAAGCAGCTATTAGATACGATTATGGTTCAATTATTTTATAGCTAGTGTTCCCACAACATGACATACCCCCGTTATCAAGCAACACCCCGAACCCTTCACCATAGGTGAGTATGCAAAGTTTCATCTGTAGGGCTTACATGTAGCGTGTCCCTTGTGGTCCGTTTCTTAATGGTAATGAGACGCGAGCAAGGGGACCCCACATGGCTAACAGCGTGGATGATCAAGTCTGTAGTGAATTTTGTACTTTTGTACTTTTGTGATCATGTTTATAGACTTATAAGGGTTTGCTCTTTTTGGCTTAATTTTAAATATTCACAACCCCACTTAGGAATTGTGAATACCCAGATGAATAGTCGGCATACATAACCATGGTCTCCGGACCCAAAGCATCCCATCAATACAGGAGTTGAGGTTATAAAACCATACGCCAATGAGGTGTAAAACACTAAACTAGCAGTTTTAAGTTTATATCACAGGCTACACGACATACTCTAACCTTAAACCTACCCAAGCATCATATGATAACGTATTCAGATTTTTAAAATTTATGATATTTTCACTTTTTCATACTAAAATTTGAGGTTTGAGTATGGCCCGACCTTTCATTACTTATTTTCTACGGACAAAACGCTTTACCCACAAGAGATTTCCGACCCATTTTATCAAATTTGCCCTTTCATATTCAAGGTTGAGCCTACCGACACATCCCAAGTTAAGTGCGCTTTCTATTATTTATCTCATATTATTAGTAGTTTGAAAAACCAATTTTCGATAAAATCATCATCTCTTACTTTAACGCAACAAAAACTAGCCTCATGGGACATTTTTAAAACATTTTTCAATTTTTTTTAAACAACTCAATAACGAAAACAAAAACAAAACTAAAATTAGTTAAAACAATTGTGTCCCATCCCCACACTTAAATTTTGCAATTCCTCAATGCGAGCACGGGAAACACGACTCGAAAATATTTAAAATAAAACTAACAATATAAAAATAAAAAGCAAAAACCTAAAAACATAAAAACAAAGACATAAAAATAAAAAAAACATAAAAACATAAAAACAAAGTACAATGGAAAAGACTTAGTTGGTAATATACGAGACTGTCAATGTGCCAGTCTATTTCCATGGGTGCTCTCCTCACCGACCGCTCAACATGAATTGGTAACTCATTCCTTCTTTCTGAACGGACACGGCCTCTCCTCTCGACAAACCTAAGTAACATCAAACATAAAATCTAAAAATAATGGTTACTTATAAAGTTCAAGCATCCACCAACTTCCAACCCGCCAACCCAACAATAAAAGTCTAAAATAATATCCGTCTAGACCAAATAAAAACAAAAACATCAAAAAATAAAATAAAAACATCACAAAAGATAAACTCCCATGTCAGCTCGTCAACTCAATCCTCATCTTCTTCCTCCTCCGACTCCTGCTCAAGAATATGGTACGGCTCAGCATTATCAATTTCTGGGTAACCCGCCTATAAAAAGGTACTCCATGTCCATAGCCCGAACCACCTGGGGCGCTCGACCCGCTCGGTCCCACATCGGCCGGCTGTCGAAGAGAAGCAGGAAAATCAATACGCATTCAAATCATCATATTCCTCATGTGCTCATCCTGCCTCCGCTGGTTCGCCTCTATCATCTGTCTCAAATCTTCTCGACTCTCGGTCACATAACCCCTAATCTGATCAAAACCGGACTCCATCCGGTCATATAACGACTCCAAAGTAATATCCTCGGGGCGAGGCTCTCTGACCGGGAGCTGAACACCCGGTCTCTATGACCTGTGAGGCGGCCTCTGGTGACGGGACGGTAAACCGGCTCGCATAGCCGCAGCAGCCGCGGTCCTCGCCGGTGCTTGAATCTGTGGGCCCAACTTAACATCCTCCCACTCTAACGGGTCGGTACCTTTCAAAATCCCAGCATTCCTCAAATCCTTAACCTCCAAAAACTCTCTAACGGGTCCCTCTGTCAAAATTTCCGGTTTAAACCTATCAAACACACCCAAATACCTAGCAATCCGTGTAACGTACGGGCCCATATCCAACTTTGACCTATTTTTTGTACCCCCACGTCTCGTCCGATGAAACGACCACGCCAAAAGACTCGCGTAGTTTATCGGAGCCTTATCAACCATAGCCATCAAACAGAAAATATCCAACCAATTTACTTTATTGTCGCCCGAATCGCGACCAATCAAAGTATTAACCAAAACCCGGTGGATAAATCGAAGCACGGGATCTCGAATATCCGACGCCACATTCGCACTCGAAAACGAACAAATAGAAATTTTGTTCCAAAAAGTGGCCAACTCGTTCGAACCGATACACATAGCATGCTTATTCAAAAACTCACCCCTTAGACCCGTCACAAACCCCGGTTCTCTCACCTCCGCATCCGTATAAAAGCCACTTGCTACCGCGAACTGTGCGATAGTCATATTGTACAACTGTGGACCCAATGAAAACGACACCGAATTTGACTGAGCAAAATTTCCTTCTTTGTATTTAAACGTGCTCAGGAACTCAAGTGTCAGCTCGTGAAACTGCGGTTCATTAAAATCCAACATCGCCTGAAATTTTGGATCCAATAACTCATTTGAACGTTTTGTTGAATTCTCGGACTTTCAGGTGGTGACCTGTGTGGTGACGATTTTTGTGAAGAAGTAGCTTCTGACTGTAGTTTCTCTGCTGACGAGATGGTCTCGATCTTGAATGAAGAAAAATCTAGATTAACCAGCGGTGGTCCTTGCGAACGAAGATGTGGCATAAACCTGAAATCGCAACAGACCAAGTAAGTAGAATAAAAATAAAATTTAAAAGCTAAAAACAAAAGTAAACTAAAATTAATTTAGACTCCAACGACTCGAACTAAAATAAAACAAATAGCACGTATCTAGCAATTAAGTCCAAGTAAAGCAAATAACGCAATCGCTAGGAGTCCCCGGCAACGGCGGCAAAACTTGATGTGCTTGAAGTAGTTATAAAATAAATAACTAAAATTATACTAATCTAAACACTAAGTAATACTCTAGATCTTTAAACTAACTTAAACTACTAACCGGCAAGTGAACCGGTCGAATCTAGTACAGCTAAGTAAGTCCGGATATCGAACCCACGAGACTCTTTAAATTACGAAACTAACAAATTAGACTCAACTACAAGACACGGATATTTATTAATAATATTTGAGGGGGATTTAAACTAATTAATTACTTTAATTAAACTATTAATAAACTAATTAAACTAACCCTAATTAATATAATAATAATAAAACATAATCATTACGTATTAATTAACTAATAAAACTTAAACCCTAATTAGTTTTAACTAATAAACGATTTAGAAAACTTGGTTTAATTTAGATGATTAAAATAACTACCCAGGCCGGAATCCCCAAAGTTACGGTTATTAATTTAAATGGAAAAACACAAGTTATGGAACCGGGATCATAAGATAGATCCTTGACAGAAAACCCGAACAGGACCCTTGAACTTCAAGAAGACGCCTATGGATTTCTAACAAGTTTTAAGACACACCAGTTTTATATTAAACTTCCTTACGGTTATTTAGTCACTTATGTCTAAGTATCTTTTATGACGAAAACCTACCTTATAGCCTGGAATTCAAAAAGATAGTAAAGCAAACCCAATAAATTTAATAGACTAAGCTGACAATCAAATCTAGACGGACTCCTTACGAATAACTAAATCTAGCAATCTCGACAAGCAAAGATCTATTAATAGCCTATCACTTTACAGCTTTTTGGACTAGCAGCTCACTTTTATCTATTTACTTGATTTTATTGTTTCTATGATTTTAATATATATTAATCACAAACTAGTCAAGAAAACACAGTAAATGACCTAACAAACCCCTATCTTATGAAAGAATCAACAAGGGCAATGTGAAACAATAAATTCAACTAAACAAAATCAAGTAATCATACGCATTAATTGAATAAAACTCAACTGTTTACATAAAATCCATAACGAAACGAAAATCCAAATAAAATCAAACCGAACTAAGGTTCATCACGACCTAGGCAGTTTATAAAGTTTATCCTAGCATCATAAAGTCTAACTCAAACAAAGTAAATAATAACGAAAACATGGTTAAATAATAAAGAACGAAAGATTAAAGGCAATAAAACCCGTATTCTTCGATCTTAAACGTCTAGCTCTTCACCGGATGTTCTCTTGCCTTCAAAATCACCACAAGACTCGAAAATATCCTTCCAAGAACTCCAAAATCGGCTGGCTTCTTAAGGTTCTGTCAGGATTAAGTTAAAGATGTTTAAATACCCAAAACAAGGCCCGACAAGAAGCAAAAACGAAAATAATCTAGCTCAGCTGTGCCTAGGCGCCGTGCCAAGGGCTTTTTGCCTTTCCCCTAGGCGCGGCGCGGCGTGCTTCATCAAGGGGGCCGGTCAGACCGGACCGGCCCGGTCTGACCGGTTCTCTGTCCGGTTCCTTCCTGATGCCTTCTGGATCTCCGTTTCGGCTCGTTTTAACTCGTTTTTCGCCATTTTTCATCACGATCAAACCCCGAAACCTACGAAACATAAAAACGTTGGTAGTATACAAATCTCAACTAAAAACGAACAAAAACTATTAAAATATTAATTAAAATATACACGGGAAACATAAATATTTTGCATTATATCAGCCAATTTTCTTGTAGTAGGAAATTCGAGAAATTAACTAGCGATTTATACCGAGTTATCCAACCTAGTGATGATACCCTTATGGATTTTGTTACAAGGTTCGGCAGGGAAGCTCTAGAAATCCCTAATCTTGACATGGCTACTGCTGTTGAGACCTTCAAGATGGGAGTTCAAAGGGGCTCCCCTTTTTATGATAATCTTGTGATGACTCCTTGCAGGTCTCTAGATAAAGTAAGGAACAGAGCACTCAGATTCATATGGTTGGAGGATGACAAGAGGATCCAGGATCGTTTGGGGAATCACACGAAACAAGAATCCTCCAACAAGAAGCAAGGATTCTCATTCAAGAACAACAACACAAAGTCGTATAACAAGTTCAACAACCAGAACGTATGAGCAGTTGAAGAAGGAGAGGATGATGAAGACTATCCATGCATCTCCAAGTATTGTTTCTCCGTAGATACCCATGGCTTGATTTGTGCCATGAAGGATCTAGGAGAGAAAGCAAGGTGGCCCCGAAAGAACGAGAAGACGGCTAACTACAAAGACAAGTCTAAGTGTTGTGCCTTTCACGAAGACTTTGGCCACACAACAGACGAATGCATCGGCTTGAGGAGGGAAATTGGATACCTCTTGAGCAAGGGTCACTTTAAAGAACTCTTGGGAAGGAAAAAATCCAGGATCCAGGATCCTGAAGATCTTCCACAAAAAGCGACACCCCGACCACCAGACGCTCATGTGATCAACTTTGTCTCCAGAGACTACGAAATGTTTCAAGATTCGTGTGCCATAGAAGAAAAGCCCACAAAAGAATTCGAGTTAGACGATGATAGAAGACCGCTTATCCCCATTACTCGAGTGACTGATCGGAGAGTCTTTTTTGATTCAAAGATTCAGGATCCTAAGAAGGATGAGTTGGATGTCCGAATGGTGAATTTCATATCTGGAGGTTGAGACATTTGTGGAACTTCCTTCTCTACAGCAAAAAGACTTGCCAAAGAAGTCAAGATGGATAACGGAGACCAATCGATAGTATCCATTACCTTAACAACAGACAAAAGGATCTTCTTCGGTAAGGAAGAAAAACTAAACATCCAGGATCCTCTTCATGACGGTTTGATAATTACTTTATTTATCGCTAACCATTATGTACGCAGGATCGTAGTAGACGGAGGGAGCTCAGTCAACATTATCCAGCATGATGTCCTCAAAAAGATGAACATACCGGACTCAGAGATCATTCCTAGAACATCAGTGCTAGTCGGTTTCAGTGGTGAAACCAAGAAGACATTGGGGGACATCAAGCTCCAAATTTATGTCGAAGGGTTAAATTCATACCAGAAATTTTGTGTTATTGATAACCTTTCTTGTTGCAATGTAATTTTAGGTAGGCCCGGGCTGCATGGAATGAAGGCAGTAGCCTCAACGTATCACCAATGCATCAAACTGCCTACCCCTTGGGGAGTTGTGAAGATAGTTGGTGACCAAGCGAAGGCCAAGAACTATTATTCTTCATCAATGAAGCCAACAACTAAACAAACTATAGCATAGCAACTACAGCAACATCCTAGGGACGTGCTGGAAGCTCGGGAGAAAGACCTTAAAAAAGTATCATTGGACCCTGAGGATCTAGAGATAAAGGTGTTCCTAGGATCCAGTATCCCCAGCAAAATCGTGGAGTATTTAGTATCCTTCTCGGGACAAAGAAAATCTACCTTCGCCTTCAAGCACTCAGACATGACAGATATTTCAAAAGAGGTAATCACTCACAAACTAGGCCTTGATTTATCTATTAAACCCGTCCATCAGAAGCGAAGAAAATTCGCTCCTGAGAGGAATAACATCATACAAGAAGAAGTTGAAAAACTTCTTAAGGCCGGTATGATCAGAGAGGTTAAATATCCTCGATTGCTAGCTAATGTGGTCGTTGTTTCAAAAAAGAATGGAAAGTGGAGGGTGTGTGTCGATTTTACCGATTTAAACATGGCATACCCCGAGGATCCTTTTCCATTACCACATATAGATTGCATGGTGTATGCAACGGCATGACATGAAATGCTTACCTTTATGGATGCTTTCTCTGGATTCCAAAAAATTCAGATGGAACCATCTGATCAAGAGGATACAACATTCATGACTCCTACCGGCATATACTGCTATACTGCTATGCCGTTTAGACTAAGAAATGCTGGGGCAACATACCAAAGACTATTCAACATGATGTTCAAGGATCAGTTAGGTAATACTATGGAGGTTTATATAGATGATATGGTGGTGAAGTCAAAGAGAGTTGAGGATCACCTCAGAGATCTTGAAGAAGCTTTCAATATCCTCGACCAGTATAACATGAAATTGAATCCGGAAAAATGCCACTTTGGTGTTAAGGCTGGAAAATTTCTGGGATATATGGTGACTAAAAGAAGAATTGAAGCAAGCCCCGAGCAGATTGAAGCCATCCTCAATTTAAAGACTCTTGCAAACGCAAAAGATGTCCAAAGGCTCACAGGAAGAATAGCTGCTCTCAACAGGTTCATCTCAAGATCCTCCGAAAAGTGCAAGGACTTCAATGATATCCTTAGGAAGAAAAAGAAGTTTGAGTGGACGGAAAAGCATGAGGCTGTGCTTAAGGCCTTGAAGGATTACTTATCCTCGGCTCCAGCTCTAATGAAGGTTGTGGATGGAGAATCCTTATATATGTATTTAGCTGTCTCGGGAAGTGCAGTGAGTGCCGTCTTAGTAAAGGATCATGAAGGTGAACAACATTCCGTTTACTATGTAAGTAAAAGTCTTCTAGATGCAGAAGCCAGGTATTCTCATTTAGAAAAGTTAATTCTTGCACTCATTATTGCTTCTACTAAATTGAGACATTATTTTGAAACTCATCCTATTATTTTGAAAACTAATTATCCTGTGAAGAATGTTCTTAGAAAACCAGATTTATCAGGTAGAATGCCCAAGTGGGCTGTGAAATTAAGTGCATATGATATCCAATACGAGCCAAGAACAACAATGAAGTCTCAAGCACTAGCGGACATTGTGGCTGATTTCACTAGTGACCTACAAAAAGAAGCTGACTTGGAGGTCCAACAACTTGAGAAGACTAAGGATCCTTGGATCCTCTTCACAGATGGAACATCCAACGTAAGAGGAATGGGATTGGGGATCCTATTGAAATCGCCACAGGGGACATATTACCCCAGTCCATTGCATGTGCACTTCAAGCTACCAACAATGAGGCAGAATACGAAGCACTCATAGCAGGTTTACTTTTAGCCAAAAGTATGAGGATCAGTATCTTCAAGTTTATATGGATTCTTTATTCATTACTAACCCATTTAACGGTTCTTATACCGTAAAAGGTGAAAATATGTTCAAATATTTAGAAATTGTGAAGGAATTAGCAAAATCCTTCGAAATGTTTAGTATAGTACAGGTACCAAGAGAGGAAAATGTTGGGACAAACGCCTTAGCAAATTTAGCCTCGTCCCTAAAAATCCCAGAAGATACGAAGATCCTAATTATTCACATACTCTCGCTAGCAATATGAGAGCAAGAAGTTGGGGAAATAACAAATGATAAGCAGATTGTACTTTGGGATCCATTATCCTCAGACAATCAAGGATCCTGGATCCTTCCAATCAAAAAGTATATTCAAACTAGAGAAATCCCAGCTACGGAGAATCTGAAATCCTTCAAACTCAAGGTATCATAATACATTTTATTAGATGATGTGCTATATAGGAAATCTCTTGCAGGTCCATACTTGAGATGCATCGAGGATCCGGAAATCCAAGAAGTACATAAAGACTTTCACGAAGGAGATTGCGGCAACCACACAGGAGGAAGATCATTATTCTCCAGGATACTCATAACTGGGTACTTCTGGCCGATAATAAAGAAGGATGCGGTAGAGTATTCGAAGAAATGTGATGCCTGCCAAAGGCATCCAAATATCCTTCATCAACTAGCAGAACCAATGTATCCTATATCCTCTTCATGGCCTTTCATGAAGTGGGGAATGGACGTAGTTGGTAAACTACCAAAGGCACCAGGTGGAAAGGTCTTTATGCTTGCCATGACCGACTACTTCTATAAATGGATCGAAGAAGAGACATTCGTACAAGTCCGGGAAAGGGAAGTTATATCCTTTATTAAACAAAATATTATAACTAGATTTGGCATTCCCTCTGAGATTATTTGTGATAATGGCTCCTAATTTATTGGGAAAACAACAACTAACTTTTGTGACAGCTGGGGTATAAAGATGATTACTTCAACACCAGTGCATCCTCAAGCTAATGGTCAAGCGGAGTCTAGAAACAAAATTATCATCAACAATTTAAAGAAGAAGCTAGGATCCAAGAAGAGAAAATGGGCCGAGGAACTACCATATGTTCTTTGGGCTGACAGGACAACACCCAAGAATGCAACCGGTCAAACACCTTTTTCGTTGGTATTTGGATTAGAAGCAGTAATCCCAACAGAGATGGTGGTTCCCACAGCAAGAACGAGCATCCGTGATCCTGAAGCCAATGATGAAATCCTTCTTGAAGACTTGGATACTATTGAAGAACTCAAAGACCTAGCCAAGATCAGAATGGGTGCTTATCAACAGAGGGTAGCTGGGGCATACAACAAGAATATAAGAATCAGAAGATTTCAAGAAGGAGATCTAGTCTTGAGGAAAGCCTTCCAAAATACTACCAATCCGCCTGATGGAAAGTTAGCACCCAAATGGGAAGGAACTTATCAGATCGAGTCGAAAGCAGGAAAGGGGGCATATCATTTGCTCACAATGGAAGGAAATAGATTACCAAGAGCATGGAATGCTATCAACCTCAAGAAGTATTTTTTCTAATAAGGATCCGGTATCCTGAGAGGATATATTATCCTTAATGGATCAAGGATTCCTGAAAATGGTAATATCTATCTGATTCCTTATCCTTTTTATTTTATTATTATTAATTTAAGGATAATATATTCTTAACATTTTATCTTTTCCAAGTTTTAAGTATCAATGCAGGGTTATAATAATATGTTTGATTATCAAGAGGTTGCCCACCTCTCCTTTACATTCAAGGTACTATCCTATTTCCCTTGGCCTAGCCCACGTTTGGGTATGACCCCCGATGGTCATATCTTCTAAGGTTTAAAGGGTTTTCACCTTTCTTATAAATAGAGTTTCTACACTCTCGCCTGGAGCGCACGCTATCCAACGAATAGTCCAGGGCAGCGGGACCAGTACACGCTTAGTGGCTGACAATTTCGTTGTTTTCGGCTATATGGAGGATCTTACGAATTATGGTAGACGTACCATACCACCGGTTTTTAACGTTTTCACGTTATCTCAAGACAAAGGTTTCTAACATTTTCATGTTAGCTAAGGTTTATAACGTTTTCACGTTATCTTCATTTGGGTGAGTCCCCAGTTAACATTCATATTTGGGCTTGTCCCCAGTTCACGGGCTTGTCTCCAGTACACGGGCTTGTCCCCAGTTGCACGGGCTTGTCCCCAGTTTATTATTTGGGCTTATCCCTAGCTTAATGGGTTTGATCCCAATTAACATTATAAACTGTATGCAACAGATTTTCTAAGTTTATCATGAAGAAAAGTTTTATGGATTCAATGTCCTAAGGTTACTTCTTCAAGGATCATTGAAGGTTCAATACTTATAAAAATTTAGGTCTATCTAAATCCTCTGGTATGATCTCTGTTGATAAACTTATTTTGTCTTAGTTTCAATAATTCTAAACGTTTTAATGTAAATGGCTTATCTCCTTAAAGGTATTCTGCAAAAGCTTTTGTTAAATCGTAAGGATACTTTATCCTAAAGCTTGTCTTTTAAGAATATTCTATCCTATGTAATTTTCATAAGGATCATTTATCCTAAAATCTCTTACTCAAGATTATTTATCGAAACTATCAATAATGCTAAAGTTATATCAAACAAAATTTTAAAATAAACAACATGCAAATAGTCAAAAGATTTATATTAATTAAAATAAGCCACCAGGACTTATCCAAAAGTCTTAACCCGGACTTCACCATGTAAAAGATGGACCATCCATCCAGGTTAATTGAGTACTACTAATAGTTCATAAGTGCAGGAAAATTAAAAGACAGGGGCAACAAAGGCTTCATCCCCACAAACAGAGGATCCCTCCACCTTTGTCACCCCCGCAAATTGTCTTAACGATCATGGATCCTTCATCCTAGTTACTATTGTTTATTACATACCAAAATAATTGTTCAGAAAAACATCAACACAAATTAAAAAGGTGGGCTCGGGCCGTGTCTTCTGTATCCTTCATCGCCCACCTAAGCTGCATCTTCACCCTCAGCAGCACCATCTTCTTTGCCGGCTTCATCCGCCTCCTTGACGCCACTAATCCCAACCTTGGTGTCTCAGCCATTTCCTCGTCGTCCTCACCACCAAGATCATCAAGGGCAGCCTTCCACTTCGCCACATCCCAGGTCGACTTGTCAAAAGCAGGATCACCGGACTCCTTCGCCATCTTGATCCGCGCCTGGAATACCGACCTGGCAGCCCACACCTTGGCCTCATCTGTAGCCTGCTCCACTGCCTCTTGATGTTGGGCTTCGACTAATGATAGCTGATCCTCCAACTGTTTTTTCTCTTTGGAGAGCTGGATCATGGCTTTATCCTTGGCAACCACGACTTTCCCTAATCCCGACAACTTGTCGCTCATTTGGCTGATGATATTTTCATAATGCTCTTTGAAAGCACTCATGGCCTACACAAAACAAAGTAATCAAAGTCAGAAAGATATTGGATCCTACAAATCAAAGTGTCAGGATACAAGATACTTACAGAGAGGACAATGTCAAAATGGGTCTCAGGATCAGAGGACCTCTTCCTCTTGGAAGCCGCGGATTTAGCCATGGTCGTTGCAGTCTTGGGCTCGGAAGTAGAGCCTGCCTTCGAAGCCTCCTTCTTGACAACAGGGGAGGTGACCATACAGTCAATGTCTTCTAGGGAGAACTTGCCGGCTGACTTCTGGGATTTCTTGGCGCCTGAAAAGGAAAAAGGTTAACAGATAAGTTTTCTTATTCTAATCTTATTTATATTAAAATTATTAACTTACTTGACATGCTTGAACCCGAGGAGATATCACAAAAACCTTCAAAAAAACGAGCTTGAAAGGTCCTAATCTCGGTATCCAGTGCTAGGAACCATTTTGTGTCACACCCCGACTAGGCAGTTGCGGAAGCGTAATACGGGAATGTAACAGATAACACTGGTATCAACCACATTGTTTATAAAGAAAATTCAACCACTAGATTACATCATATTACATTTGTAGGTACTATGTTTACAAACTAGGTGAAAAACACATAACCGGTTTACGAGCTTCTTATACAGTATAAGATTAGCGTCTATTCACAGCTATTCAACTTGTCTTTCTAACACCAAGCACGTAAGCAAATCATTCCACTTTTGCTTTACCTGAAAAGCATGTAAAACGGGTCAACTACGTCTAGTTGGTGAGTTTCAAGTTTCACGAGTTTCAATGAAATCAGTACACGAGTTCGTAAAGTTTACAGTGTGTATGTATATATGTCTGTGTATGATGTATTATACTAAGCCACAAGTGAAACCGAAACGAGCTAAAACACATGGCCTCCACTGCCCATGCACTCCCGTTGGCATTTAACAGCCAATTTGCCCCAAGTATGTACTATGTCTAACACCACATAGCAGTATGTAAAAATATAATGACAATGTGCAACTGGGTTTACATATGTTCCGGCATACCCCACCGGCCCTGTCAGTTGGGTTTGTCAAACCGATAGTACTATCCACACGTCACCGGCACGAAGTTAATCACTTGTGTTTGTGGGGACTTGTCAAGTGTTAGTACTTAGATAATCCACATCATCACACGTTTTCAAGTATAACAGTTTATGTAAACATGCTTTTCACCCCAAAAGTTCGTAAAACAGTTTAGAAAGTGGGGGTCGTGAAACTCACCTTATTGTAGTTTGCACAGAAATTACGTGTCAGATAGTCAGATGACTCGTTTATAGCCTGATTCCTATAAACGGTATCGTATCGTTAATACTAGTACAGTGTTCAAGCTAAGTCGGGCTGTATAGATAATCTGGGTATAGCTGTTAGGCCCAGAACATGACCATAGTCTTAGATTGTGACGTTGTATACTATGAAATGTTTAAAACTGGATTTGGCTCAGTTTCACCGTTTTCCGAGCCTAGCTCAGTTGATCGTTTATATGTTTCGGGATTAGGTAAGATCATATAAAACTTAAGTAAATATATTGATTGATAAAATGATTTGATTTATAAAAGAATTTTAAGGTTTCGGTATCTGGTTTGACCGTAGGGTTCGTTTCCGTTTTCACACGGGTTTGATTATACAAAACGCGTACAATCCACCCGAATTGTCCGGAATTCTCGTAAAAAGTTTGTTTTTATCAATATCATTCAAAAATATGATATTTGACCACTTTTGACATTTTGACATACCAGTCAGTCCGTTAAACACAAAACTGCCGGTTTCGTTAAAACAATTATAATTTAAATCTTTAATAAATCATAACTAAATATGTATTTACATATAAATTATGTAAATTTTTGTAAAAATACATTAAGACATGGAGAATTTTATAAAAATATTTCCAGAAATTTTATGATTATTTATTTATTTATAAAAATTCATTTAATAGGTTATAATCATGTAATAAATGGCCCGTTTATATCAAATGACCTCCGAAAAATCCCATAATTTTTACCAAGGACCTCAATGTGACTACATAGCCCCTGCAAAATTTCCAGAATCTAACTATTTTGACAAAATGCCTTTTTGTGCGTTTTTTGGCTGTTAAAACTCGGTTTAACCATGGCTGCACAAACCCTACTTAGACAATTCCAATGATTCCCAAACTTTACCAGTGATCTTACTATCCCATAACAAACTCCAAAACCAAGTTTCATAATTTTTCAATATGTTTTGCTATTTTTCCCAAATAAACGCCCATAAACGGGAATAAATTCACCAAATATTCTCCGTTTATCGAAAAATTACCAAATTTGAACAGGGACTCATTTATATGATCCCTAATGTCCCTACAAATTTTCACAAGCTAACAACAAGCACGTCACAACCTAATACTAAACAGCCCCTAAACGAGTATTACGGGTTTACCTTGTCGGTTTTTGGTGAATTTTGCTAGCTTAAACGTCTTTCCGGGTCTCGGGTTGCAAACTCAGTATATCTACATATCATATAATATCAAACCAAGCATAAATCATCCATGTAACAGCCTTGATAATTAGGGTTTCGGTTTTGGGTTCAAACCGAACTTTCTAACCGTAAAAACGTTGTATTCATGTTCTAATCCGCGTTTTTTACCAAAAAAATATATGTTCCAGGTTTGTATACATGTTTAACATCAAAACATAATTTTACTTGATTTTTAGGGTTTTTGGATGGTTAAACATGTTTAACACTAATCAAAACATGTTTATATGATAATCATATGGATCAATTCTTGCTAAAACTTATTAAAATTGAGCCTTACCTTAAGGTTTTTGGAAGGAGCTTGAAAGAACAGGTTGGGAGCTGCTCTGGACTTGAAAGTGTGTGATGTATTGAAATGAATAAGAATGCTTAAGTTATAAGCTTTGTAAAAGAAAAACATGTGGGGTGCTTGGGCTGTCCGATCGGAACTATTTAATAGGGCCTTAATGGGCTGTTTTGGCCCATTAAATTATACACACAAGCCCAAACATGAAAAGTCCATTTTACATTTAGTTCGGGTCCGGTTTTTCGCAAGAAAATTAATTCGGGTGTGAAAAATAACGTAAAAACGTGTGTTTTTCAGCTTGTTTTTGTAAAATAAGAAAAACGTACTGACTCGTTGTAAAATTCCAAAATATTTTCACGGATGGCTTAGAACATGTCATATAAGTGTTTTATAAATCTTTTTCGGCTTAACGGATGCTACAATGCTTGTTTTGACATTAACGATTGCGTTTAAGCTTATAGCGTATCGATAAACGAAACCTTTTTCGTTTAGAGAGTTTTAAACGTACCGAGGCCTAAGTATCAATATGTTAGCCTCTATAACATATATATAACTCGTATATGACCCCTCAGTATGTATACGGGTCATAATTATTATCGGTCGGTTACTCGTTTAAGCACTACGAATTAACCGATTTGTCGTTTACTTGTTACGTAAAGAATATAGTGTACCTCGTTTTGTCATGAATGTCACATTTTGTCTTTTCTTCTGTGCCAGGTAACTTGCCCAAAGAAGCAAAGTTATCAACCAAAAACAAAAAGGAAAGATCAGAATTCAAGTTAAAGCATCAAGGATCCTGCTATTTCTTAAGGATCCAGGATCCTACCCTTTCTAACCCACTTTGAATGAAGATCGATTCCTCCTGGTATCGAGTCACGTTTAACAAAGAAAAACTGATTCCTCCACAGGGAATCATTTAAGGTGACTTTCAATATCGGGTGAGGTTGTCGGGGCTTGGATTTGAAGATAAAGAGGGCAGGACCGTGGGTAGTGAGGGTGTACAAATGTGATATCTCTGAAAGGCCGATATCCATCTCTTGCTCTTCTATGATTCTCTTGATAGTGCCGAGAACCCTTCAAACCATAGGCATAGCCTGTATATAGGATATGCTGGTTGAATCAAAGAAGCTTTGAGTAAAAGACAGAAAGGGATATTTGAAGCCAATCAGAAATGGAGTTGCCGGAAAGCAGACCCAGACCTTGGAATATACATCATAGCGGACGCTGGATTCGTAAGGTCGGAATAGGGTTTTCGGAGGGAACAATGAGCGAAAGTCCTCAACCTCTGGATCCGTGAGTTTACAAATTTCGGTGGAAGGATTGGCCAGTAGACATTGGGGTTCCATTTCCTTTAACTCAGAATAATCAAAGGTTTGTTCGGAAGGTTCAAAGGGAGATCGAGAAGAAGAAGACGTAGCAGCAGACATGGTTAAAGAAAATAAGAGAGAAGTAAGGAGGATACTTGATGCATCGGCTGGAGGTGTGCTTATAATCAAAGATATAGGGCGGCATATATAGACGGTTATTATTAACCTGGGGGCTAAATGGTAAATAATTCTGGCAAAACCGTCCCATCTATCTGTTTTCGCAGTAATTTTGAATTTCAAAATGACAGTTGTATTCCACTGTCACCCGCCATTTTGGGGGCAATTGTTAGGGCATGAATTTTATGCTGAGGTTCCTTAATCCTTAACTATCTTATGGATAGATTATCCTTGAGATATGTTTCAGGTTATAAAGGATCGATGATCCTCGGTATTAGTTGTTTACTAATTATTGCGTTTAGTATGATGATGTGTTAGACAGGCATGACGACTTTAAGATGAGCTGACATCAATTATCCTCATGGAGTATTCTCTAGCTGGAATATGGATCCAGGATCCATATTAAACGTAGCTAGTAATGGATGATCTCGTGTGAAGATTGATGTTTAAATACCAACAACGGCTCTTAGACTTATTCTTCCGCTTATGTCGCTACTGGACTTCTGTGGCATGTGGTCAAAGTCATGGGAGTGGCTAGTGGAAGACTTGCGGATTAGTAGGAGTTCTTGTTATTTGTATTTTTTTATATATTATCGAGTTAAGAATGACTAAAGGGACACATGTACTATTACACACACTAGAGCAGAACCAAATATTCTCTTTATTCACTAGCTTGCATTGTAACGTCGATCATAAACTCCAAAACACTTGTAATCACCTTTTACGGTTAATAAACTTGACGGTGATAGTTTTCACCATCTGGGGGTTTTTGTGCCGGAGATTACTATAATCACGTACCATCCGACCAAAGATTACCTTGTTAATCCTTGACCGAAGCAATTCGACCAAAGATTACCTTGTTAGTTTTTGACCTAAGTAAAGATTATCGTAATTAAGGGTTTTTTCCCTCGTGATCAAATCCTTATGTTCATCAAGATCTCATTTTTACAATCATTATTATCGTGTTAGCACTATACCTCACTTGACAGATCTGGATACATTATCGTTAGCCGATTTTTATCCAAAGCAGATCCGAACAAGATCAAGGGCTTTTCCTCGTAACAAATCCTAGTGTTTGTGTATTAAATTTCTTCATAGTCGTTATTATCAACTTAGCACTAAACCTCACCTAACGAATTTGGTTACATTATCCATAGATATTTTTTTACCCAAACAATTTGGCGCCTACCATGGGGCAACTGGTGCTATAATCCAGATTATTTCCTATCAATTTTCAATCTTTTCTACCCATATCATATTCAATGGCCTCTCAACAAGCCTCTGCTTCATCAACCATGCCTTCATCAGTTTCAATCCCACCAAGATCTTCACTACCAATGCCTTGCAGGAGTACCAAGGACCACCGCTGCTGGAAACAAGACACATATTCCAGTGTTTCAGAGCTCAAAAACCACTGCTACCACTTCAGTGGTTAACTCTAACAATGATGTTTCTGCTATGTTTTCGCAGGTTAAAGCATACATGGAGCAGCAAAGTAGACTCCCCTAATGCCTAGGATGCTGGATTTTACCACTCCAGGATCCTAGGTTCAACTTGCTCATGGATCATCTATCCTCAGGGTCTATGGGTCAATAGACTCTGGGATCCTCGAATTTCCACTAAGGATCATCTATCCTTAAACCAGGGTCTATGGGTCAGCAGGCTCAGGGATCCTCGATTCTCCAGCAAGGATCATCCATCCTTCAACCAGGGTCCATGGGTCTGCAAGCTCAAGGATCCTTGTACCTTCAACAAGGATAATCAATCCTTCAACCAGGATCCTCTGGGTTGTATAATCAAGGATCCTACAGCTTCCAACCTCAAGGATCCTTCTTCCATAATCAAGGATCCTTGGGACATCAGCATCAAAGGTCCTCAGAGGTCCATGAAGGAGACATTATCCCCATGCAAACCATTACCTCTATTTGACCAACAGCAGTAGCGGATGCTTCTTATCTAGGCTATTCTTCTAGAATTCCAATGTTCACTCAACAAAGAGGTAACACCTATAATCACATATCCTTAGACACTAATCTTGGTTCCTTGCAGGATGCAGGTATCAATCACGCTATGGCTAAGGAACTTCAGAAGCTTAAGGATATAATATCCAACGTTCCAGGAGTGGTCCGTTCAGTTCCTGAAATACTAGCAGGGAGCCATAAGCTGTCCAAATTTTCTCCACCAATATGTGATGCTGAGATCCCAAAACGCTTTCAAACCCCCAACATGAAGGTCTATTATGGGACCACCGATCCAGAAGAGCATGTGGCTCAGTATAGGGAGAGGACGGAGATCAATCCAATTCCTGAAAGACTCAAGAAAGCTTGCCTATGCAAGGGCTTCGGATCCACATTGACAGGATCTGCACTTAAATGGTTTCTAAGTCTTCAACCCTATTCTGTTACTTCTTTTTCACATTTAGTTAACTTGTTCAACAGCCAATTTCTTGTAGTAGGAAATTTGAAAAGTTAAATAGTGATTTGTATAGAGTTGTCTAACCTTATGATGAATACCTAAGGTATTTATTACAAGGTTTGGCAGGGAGGCCCTATAGATCCCTAATCTTAATATGGCTACGGCTATTGAAGCTTTCAAGATAGGACTACATAGGGGCTCCCTATTTTATGACGATCTTATGATAACCCTGTGCAGGATATTGGATGAAGTTAGAAATAGGGCACTCATGTTTATAAGCCTAGAGGTTGAATAGAAGATCCAATAACGGTTAGGGGCTCCAAAAAAAACAAGAATCTCCTGACAAGAAACAAGGATCCTCGTTCAGGAACAACAACTCGAAGCCTTATTCCAAATTCAACAATTAGAATGTCTGAGTATTGCTTCTCTGTTGATACTTATGGTTTGATTTGTGCCATGAAGGATCTTGGAGATAAAGCAAGGTGTCCTCGGAAAAATGAGAAAACAACATCCTTCAAAGACAAATCCAAATGGTGTGCATTTCATGAAGATTTCGGCCATCCGACCGATGATTGTATTGGTTTAAGGAGGGAAATTGGATACCTCCTAAGTAAGGGCCACTTTAAGGAGCTCTTAGGAAGAAAAAAAGTCTAGGATCCAGGATCCTGAAGATGTCCCACAGAAAGCAACTCCGCCCCCACCAGATGCACAATTTATCAATTTAATCTCCGGTGGCTGAGATATATGTGGAACTTCCTTCTCCTCGGCCAAGAGACATGCTAAATAGACAAAGTTGGAGATTGGGGAGCGACCTGTCATATCCACTACCTTAACAACTGATAAGAGAATCTTCTTTGATGAAGAGGATAAAACTAGCATCCAGGATCCTCATCATGATGGTTTGATTGTAAATTTATTTATTGCTAACCATTATGTGTGCAGGATCCTAGTCGATGGTGGAAGTTTAGTCAACATCATCCAACATGATGTACTTCAGAAGATGAATATCCCAGACTCGAAAATCATCCTTAGAACATTCATACTAGTTGATTTCAGTGGCGAAACTAAGAAACGATGGGGGACATCAAACTCCCAATATACATTGAAGGGTTAAACTCTTACCAAAAAATTTGTGTTATTGATAATTTGTCTTGTTGCAATGTTATTCTTGGCAGGCCATGGCAACATGGGATGAAGGCTGTAGAATCAAGTTATCACCAGTGTATCTAATTACCAACTCCTTGGGGGTAGTAAGAATAGACGATGACCAAGTGGAAGCTAAGAACTATTACTCATAATCCATGAAGCAGACAGTCAAACAAACGATAGCATAGCAAATACAGCAGCATCCTAGGAACGTACTGGAGGCTCGAGAACAGGACCTAAAAGAAGTATCATTGGATCCCGAGGATCCAGACATAAAAGTTTTCATAGGATCCAGTATCCCTACTAACACTGAAGAGGATATACTATCCTTCCACAAGCAACAAGAATCTACATTCGCCTTCAAGCACTCCGTCATGACAGGTATTTCAAAAGAGGTAATTACTCATAAGTTGGGCCTTGATAATTCTATTAAACCCGTCCATTAAAAGAGGTAATTACTCATAAGTTGGGCCTTGATAATTACATAATTATTGTATCTGTCACAAGTCTAATCAAGTTATCTTTTGCAGGGGATTCAAAATTCAAAATGACAGCTGTAACACATAAACACCCGCCATTTTGGGGGCAATTGTTAGGGTATAGAATTTATGCTGAGGATACTCTATCCTTAAATGAATTGTGGATCAGTTATCCTTGAGATTTGTTCCAGGTTGCGAAGGATCGAGGATCCTTAGTATTATTTGTTTACTAACGATTGTATTTTAGTGGTCTTGTGATCAATAGGTATAACGGGTCTATGACCAAGTCTACCTGATATCTCGCTAGTAGACTCCTTCCGCACGTGGTCAAAAGGAACGAGAGCAGCTAGTGTAAGAATGGTGCAATAGTAGGAGCATTTGTTATTTCTATTTATGTATTTAATGAGAGATATGATCAGTTAGTTAGATATAGAACACATTCGTTAAGCAATACCGAGATCTCTCTTTAGCAACCCACACACACACACAACTTTCATTGTATTACCGATCATATTCTCAACACCTTGTAACACCCTTTTTGAGATTAATAAAGTGGTGATCGAAAATTGTCATCACCCGGGGTTTTTGTGCCGGCGATCCGAACAAGATCAAGGGCTTTTCCTCGTAACAAATCCTAGTGTTTGTGTTTGAAATTGCTTCAAAATCGTTATTATCAACTTAGCACTAAACCTCACCTAACGTATTTGGTTACATTATCCTTAGATATTTTTGTACAAAAACAAGTACGATATCATAAATAGATGGAGGCACATATTGCGAAGGTGATTTGGGTTTTCACCATTGTAGCAAGTATGGATAGCGAATGCGTACGGTTGAGCAAATGACAAAGCATGGGTTGTACGAGTAGACGACAAAGACCGTTGCGAGATGGCTTGGGCACTAAGCGGTGTATGACAAGCTTTAGCAAGGATGATCGGAGCGATTATATTGGATGCAAAATGATATTGAATTGAATAATGATAGTTGCAAGCGAAGCATAATGATTTAATATTGATATAAAGTTTTCTTGTTTGAGACACAATGATTTTGTTGAGATTGGTTGTTGATTTGATTAATAGCTTAATTTAACTATTTGACTTGCGCTTTTGTTATTGTTGTTGTTGTTGTTATGAGAATAAGTAGAGGTAAATGAATTAAATTTGTTAGCGAAGAAGTTAATGAACAAGATTGAATTGATTGTATTTATTTTTTTTTTTTGAAATTGAGTTCATATTTATGAGGTTGCAGGAGATATCCCTTTGACTATATATGTGGCCATAAGGCAGCTATAGAAAATAAATGACTGATGTTTTTTTGTTGTTGAGAAAACATTCTATAATTAATAAATGTGAGATTTAATGAGAAGATTGAATAGTTGTGTAGATTTCATATGAGTTATTGTGTAAAATGAAAATTAAACATGTTATGTTGATGTTTATTCATAACTTAAGGATAAGTGAGAATTAAAATGAATTTATCAATTCGATGAGTTTTATCAAGCATAAAATATTGAGATGTTTAACAATTTCAAATTTTAAGTTGAACATTGAAAGCATGTTTAATAATTTGTGAATGTGCTAATATGAGTATAAGAAAATAGATTATATGAAATATGTTTGATGGTTTGTGGATGTGCTAATATGAGTATAAAAAAAACATTTTATTAATATAATATACTATAACAATATGTAAATTATTCGATAGTTTGCTAATATGATAACGTGATAAGATTATTATGAGAAACCAATTCAATACAGAGGTGAAAATTGTTTAAATTGCCTCGATAATAGTTGAGTCTTGATGAATGAGTGATTTGTATCCAATCATGAGGATGAAAAATGTTTTTGAGTATGTGAATAGATCGAACTAGTAAATTTTGATTCACATATAATTGAGTAAAGAAACCAAATCATAAATTCATGTTTCAAATATAAACAAGTAAACAAACGAATACATAAATAATGAATGTTCTTCGATGTGTTGGCTTTCCCATGAGCTTTCCATGGAGTTTTATTCACCCAACTAGTTAGCATACCAAAAAAAACAAATGTGTGAGTTGGGCTTCCCATGAGCTTTTCCATGACATTTTATTGTTCCAGCTAAATAACATCTCCACAATACAATTGAC